>NC_142749.1:6792635-7092635 GCF_051943395.1 Hippocampus bargibanti | reverse complement strand
TGCCTGTGCAAATGAGTGAGTATGGAACACATCAAGAATATTTTTTATAAATATTAGTCCCAAAAAGAAGCTTGTGCCCTGGACAGGATATCATCTTATACTGTAAGTTTAATGAAGAGACACTACAGTATAGATGATGTACTATCCAGGGGTCATCCCTTCCTCGCTGTTGTATGCTTGCTGGACAGACACTTGAAGGAGACATAGAGGGGGGCCGTCAAACCGTTACCATTACTGAGTTTTAGTAATGGTAAGGGTTCTATGGCCCTTGCTCATGATCAGCGGGACCTGAAGGAAAAGTGAGCTGTGATGATTCTTTGGATTTTTAAACAGGTAAAATAAAGTGTTGAAGAAAAACTGCCTCGTGTGTGCTTTTTTTTGACCAGTTGCTGTGTGAGGCGTTCAAGGCCTCTGCAATTACAGTAATGTATACGTCATGTGTCCGGCTGCGTCCAATCACTTTCGTTTGGTCCATTTTGAACGTCGTGTGTGCTCATAGCGGAGGAAATTAAAAACAACAATTAATGATAACAATAAAAAACGGAAATTATTATTATTATTATTATTATTATCCATCCATCCATTTTCCGTACTGCTTATTCCTCATTAGGGTCGCGGGGGGTGCTGGAGCCTATCTCAGCTGTCTTCGGGCACGAGGCGGGGGACACCCTGAGTTGGTTGCCAGCCAATAGCAGGGCACACAAAGACATACAACAAAAGATATACAACAGTCACTCTCACACTCACACCTAGGGATAATTTGGAGTGGTCAATCTGCCTGCCATGCATGTTTTTGGAGTGTGGGAGGAAACCGGAGGACCCGGAGAAAGCCCACGCGGGCCCGGGGAGAACGTGTCAGGCGGTCTATCGTTTGGCAGAGGATAGTACTCTTCCAAGCCGGAAGGTGGCAGCATCAGGTAGCTAATTGACTTGTGCTTCAAGACAAGCGAAGTTTCCTGCGAAAATCTATCTAACGAAAGGTATCTTTCATTTAAATTTACTTTTACCGGAGATTCTCCGTTGTGTTTGGTATGTGGTGAAACAGCGTTATGGTCCCAAGTAAGCCTAAACTACCTCCAAACGAAACAACAATGTGGAGTATTTTGTCCGCCTGCGTGAACATTCGGAGAAATAATCAACGGGGCCTGAGAAACGCCACAAATGTAAACGAGAGAGCCTTGAAAGCACGTTTGTCGCTAATTCACAAAAGTACCAGAGCAATTAATATTTCCCTCCCACACAGCCACCATAAATACAATATTCAGACCCGACGTGGCTAAACAAATAACCTGACTGCAGTAAAAACGAAAAAGAGAAAGAATGGGAAGCAATTCCTGCGCCTAAGTGAGAATAAATATGAAAGGTTATAAATTATTGGATTTACGTTGAATACTATTCTGTAGCCACAAGGGGACATAAGCCAGTGTCTTCTTGTGCCGGTACCAAGCCCGGATAAATACAGAGGGTTGTGTCAGGAAGGGCACCTGACGTAAAAGCTTGGCCAAAACAAACATGCGAATCAAACCTTGAAGATGGAGGTTATTGATTCGCTGTGGCGACCCCTTGAAGGGAACAGCCGAAAAGAAAATAAGAAGACGTTGAATACTATTCTGGGTTATATTTCAATGTTAAAATCGCTTACAATAACAATATCACATAACTGTTAGAAAAATGTTCTCTCACTTTTGAGCGTCTGCCAAACGAAACGTGCCTTGGCTCGAAAAAGATTCAAAAAACAGAGAGCTAGACGATACATGTGAATATTCAGCGTTTATTCTGCTCCTATTTCAAGCTCAGATAACTCAGACCCATATAACTTAGGAATTAACAATTTTTTTCATACAAAAGAAGGGAGTCTCAGGTTTTTTACGCTGCATTGAATGTTTATGTAATCCTAAAACTCAATATTCTGTGGGTCCTACAATTTGAGTGACAATGGCAAAAACCCTGGCATTGGAGTGGACACATTTTTGCACATCGTCTGGCAGTGAATGAGTCAAAGGTCGCGAAGGGCTTCACAGATAAGATTGAGATGGAAACTCTCACATCTGGTTGGCCAAAATTATAAAACAGCTAAGAAAATTATTATGAGATTTTACTGTTTGGCATAGTTGGCAGTGTAATTCCAATTGTTAGTAAAATATGGAGCCATATGAAAGATTGATCCTATCATTTCATCATATCTCATGGCATATATCACTTGTGCTCTTTGATATTTGACACAGTAAGATCAGAACATTGTCATCTAATGGGGAATATAGTTTTTTCTTTTTTGAATGTTGCTGTGCTGATGACCATTTTGTAATTGGGAGCCTTTTACTGAGCGAGTTGCTTGTTCTGTAGCCACAAAGGGACATAAGTCTTCTTGTGCCGGTCCCAAGCCCGGATAAATACAGAGGGTTGTGTCAGGAAGGGCATCTGATGTAAACGCTTGAACAAAACAAATATGCGGATCAAAGATGAAGGACACTGATTTGCTGTGGCAACCCCTTCAAGGGAAAAGCCGAAAGGAAAACAAGATTCTCTTTAATTGTATATCGATGGCTGAATGTATATTGCATTCTACATTAAACTGCAATTGTGTCAATTTTCCACTTATTCCCATAAATTACCTTAGATCTAAGGTTCACAATGTACGCACGAAGACGACAGCTCAGATCCCATCATGTGTGTTCATGCGTGTCGTAGTAGTGGCAGTAAAAGGCAGTGTCAAGTGAAACCTTCTGACAGTCACTGATAAAGCATAAGCTCGCCAAACCCGCTCTGCTGTCAACATGATATCCAACTATAGTAAGTACTGTCAAAACCAAACCATGTAACACAGAGCCTGTAAATATTTAAAACAGTTCATTTTGAAGGCAGTTCAAATTTTTGTTGTTAAAATCATATGGGAAAATACCACACCCAGTTTCATCACTAAACAATTCAGAATCTGTGATCTGTGGTTTGCCTCCTCTCGACTATGGGTACTTTTGGAGCAATGACATCACAAGAGTAAAACAATTTACTGCACATGATCATTTTCAGGTTTTAACATGGTTGTTTATTTTTCTTTCATTTAGTCCATTGAATAGCTTGTCTGCATATTTGAAACTCAGTCTCTCGTCTTCATCATCACTTCTGCATCTTGACCGACAGCCTCAGTTTGACCTGTCTCAGAAAGATGGACGTCAGCTGTTCGCTTGTCTCTTGGGCGATACGTGCTATCATCTGGCCTGACGTGCCGATCACCATCCTCTGTGCATGGGGTAAGAAAAGATACAAATCTGATTCATACATGCCATGTACCAATGCGAGTGGAGACACAAAACACACCAGCATCCGCTTTAATATAAAATCGCCTTTTCTCTAAATTACAACTAAAACCGAAAACATTGCATGTGATGTAAAAACGGGAGATGAAGTGTGGCCGCAGCCAAAATCATCAAACCATTGACAACCTTCTCAAGACAATAACTATGGAAGTTTATTGTAATCTATCACCACGAGATGGCGGTGATGCACAATTTTCAATCACAATGCAGGTCTGTCAACGCAGTGCTCCATTTTGGTACTTTGGTGGCAAAGCACGACCAGATGAAGCTACTCAACTCACTTCCACATAGTTGGCACAAACATCCCAGAATGAGCAAATATTACTACATGTCAAAGCCTTTTAGCTCTTTATTGTACACCCTGTGTTTGACGCTCCAAATATGACCATCAATTTTACATGACTAAGTATGTCGGCCTTCTTCCAAGAATATGAGCCTACCATGTGAGTTTCTTTCTTGGTGTGGATCTTCACCAAGATGTTGAGCTCTCCTTTCTCATCCGTGTCCCAAAAGTCAATTGACTAAAAGCAGAATGACATTCAGTTCCAAATTATGTACATGACATCGACTACAGGTGGAACGTAGGTACCGCCTGTGTGCATGATGAAGTGTCATTTGTTAGTCACCTGTGTCAATGAATAGGGCACCTCCTGGGGTAGGTTCTCCAAAAGCTTCTCTCTGATCACATTGATGCAGATTTCTTCTGGACTTTGGTCTGTCAAGACCTCACTGTGGTACTGCCAGGTTCCAGACTTGGCTGCGCTCATCAGGTAGTGCTGTGATAGTCACGTAACACTACCGTTAGTGCTGTACCGACCCATGACAACTGTGCGAATAATGTGGAACATCATGCAACAAAAATGAAGGGACCAGTTGTGCAGGAATTACAACTGCATCATTAAAGTGACAAAGTGTGCCTTGTATTTAAGTCTAAAGGCATGTAATTATAGTTGTTTATGGTAAACTCCAACCGTGTGGCAATTTTGATTTTAAAGGTTTTTAAACTCAGTAGAAACAAAAATTGAAATCCAGATTCAATCTCAATTAATTTTTCAGCCCCGTGTTGATCATACATTCAACTGATTTTTTTTGCACAACAGCAACGCAATGATTAGACGGCACTTTCGGAATTGAAAGCTAAATCATATTTAGTACCATAGCCACGTTTTTCCAAACCTTTAGTGTCTCCACATCCTCTTTATCCAAAGAAGAGAGCATGAAGACATCTTTGAAATGTGGCCATCCGTTCTGGCGCATGAGATTCTTCAGCTGCTCTTTGCACTGCACAGATTCATCTCCATCAGCAGCACCCGCGGGATGAGTGGCATCCCGGTCTTGCGACTCTTCCCTATCCTTTTCTGCTCTCCTTTCCGCCAAAGAACGCTTGATCACTGGTCGGATGCGCAATTTTTGGCCATTCACGACCCCGCACGTCAGCTCTGCTGTGACGTCCAGTAGTTTGTCCTTGAGCTTCACCTGGTCAACCTTTAAGACAAAACATAACGAGGGGTGAGGTGAGGAAAAAATCAATTTGTGTGCTTTAAAGGACAACCAACGTCACTTTTTTTTGTTTCCTCACTGACATCAGAAAAACGTTTTATAGCATCTAAAATACCCAAAACACGCAGTGTGATATTTTTAGTCAAATGCAAAACACCAATAAAAAAAAAAAAAAAAAAAGTACTTCAATTTGAAACCGGAAGTGGCCAGTTTCAGAAGGTCCCGCCCCCGTGTTCGTGGTGTCACGGCAAGACGTCTTGCCTTGCTCGAGAATCAAAAAATGGCTTCAGATTCTGAGAAGATGCTTTCTTGTTACTCATCCAGTTATGAATATGATTCAAATAGTTCTGAAGAAGAAAGCATACATGTTTGCAATCGATTAAAGAATGTATTCCGTGTCATTTTGAGGCATCAGGGGTGGGAAATGTTGCACCCAAAAAAGCCAAAACATGGCGACAAAGCCATGTGAGGAATTAATCAGCGTGTTTCCACAGGCTGATTAATTCCTTATATGGAGCTTTGTCGTCCTCTTCTGCCTCTTTGTGGTCCTACATGACGTTTTCAGACCAAAGTACAGCAAAATGCATTGACGTGATGGAAGGACTGCTACAATGTGTCCTTTTTTCGGTCAGGGGCGTTCCTTCAGTGACGTAACGTGCGGACTCGTCACCAACTCAAAAACAAGACTTCCGTAATATTCAGCGCGAGTCTTAAAACGTAAAATATAGCTATATGCGGTGGAATCTTTGTAAAATACGCTCAGTAGAAGTCATTTGAAGACATTTTACAAATAATGGACACAACTTGTCCGGAGACGTCGGTTGTCCTTTAAGAGTCCCTTTCTTGTTCAATACTTACGGCAGTGATATCACATGGAAATCTATTTTGGAATAGTGTTCCCTTGCTTCCTTTTCAAAACGTTTCTTGATAACATCTCATGTCCGTACAAAGCAATGTGTGGATGCACAATGGAATTAAATGTCCTGCAGCATCCATTAGATTAGCGACCACTTATAAGCGACAAATGGGCATAAACCATGTTTTTTTCTGAAGGACCCCTTGACCATTTTTTGGGTGATTCTAGGAGGAAATACCTTGTTGAGGACAAGTACTGCTGGGATGGACGGATGGCGTGCCAGACATTTAAGCACTTCAAAGTCAAGCCTTCGACACATCCATCTATCCGACACATCAACCAAGACCACAACTGTGAACAGACAGGTACTTTTGTTAAACGTTGACATCCAGCAACTACATTTCACAAAGAAATGTTAAAAATATTGCTGCCCTACTGAGGTCGGCCTCTGTCACCGTGCTCCAGGGGTCCAAAAGCAAAGACTTCTCCAGCTGATGTCTGTCAATGTATACATTAGTAAGAATTTAAACACAGTGAGCAAATATGACAGAGGTACCTCTTGACTTTTGACGGTGTGGTGAGGCCTGGTGTGTCCAATAAAATCTAAAATAAAACATGTCGGATTCAACACTGAGCTTCAATCAAATGTAATATATACGAAGGGATGCAAAGTCTTACAATCTGTGTGTCATCCTCTGTTAGAACTCCCTGGGCTCGTTTTCGTGTCGTGTGTACTTTCTTGGAGACAGCAAACACCTTCAGAGTAACAAGATATTTATAGATTAGAAAGTACAGTTGCCGTGTTGTCTCTCTCAATTCGGTTTTGGGATGACAAAGGCTTTTTTTAAAATTGTTTCGAAAGGCTAAAATACACAATTATAGGTTTAAAAGAGACCTTTCTGCCAAGAAGCTGGTTGGACAAAGTGGACTTCCCAGCATTCGGAGAACCAATTATTGCCACTTTCAAAACTTTTGAGTGTTCGGGTTGATCAGGATGTTTCAGCAGTAATGACATTTGTTCACCTATCGTGAAAAGACAACCACATGATTGATTAAATCAATTTGATGACAGCCAGACTAGCCATTAAGGATAGCATATTCATCTTGAACACATTCAAATTACCGATGCCTGGAGGAACAGAGTTAGGTAGGCGATAATGACTGTTGCCGTCCTCCGCAATGATGCCTTTCAGCAGACCGCTTACAAATGCATCCGATGTAAAAGAACAGGCTGGATTGAAGTTGATCCTTCCAAAGCAACAAGAATAATCTGTAAAGACACATAACAGTTACATTGCAAGTAGTGAACATACATATCTCCTGAGATAAGTCTTTTCTTTGCTGTCTCTTGTGTAGTACGCACAATGCCAACAAACAGTACAGTGACTATTTACCAACTGTCAAATAAAAATAGAAGTTCGCAAACAACTCTGAAGGTGATTACAGTTTACACCATCGCTGAACTCGGGTCAAATTATTTCACGAGTTACTTTTTTTCAGTATGTGTTAATACATTGTATTTAGGTGAGGGCAGTGAGGGCAGTGATCCGCGTTATAATCTTACGAATGACAATCAAACCTTTGAGAGCTAACCTGTGGCGAGGGGCCATTGCGCAGCTTCCTTTTGATCCGTTATGACGAGTCTTCTGGAGAGGACAGCCCAGTCCCTGAAAAGACCCCTGAACAGTCTGAGAGCCATTACACGTCAAGACGACTAATATTTCGACGCACCGATGTATGTTTAAACGTGGAGTTTACATCTGCGTTGCTGTTTCACTGTCACACCAACTCCGTCAACAGGGCGCCGCCATGTTTGTTTGGGCAACGAGGCAAGACTTCCGGTATCAAGAAAGTATTTTCATTTACTACATTGCTCTCTAGCGGCCAAAGAAGCACATTTTAACGAAATTTAAAGCGACATACTGTATTATTGACTATCTGAGCAACATATTTATTAATGACAATGTCCAACTGAGCAACACTTATTATCGAATATTTTTTAGAATACCTACGACAGGAAAGATACAAACCTATAATTTGTGAAAAGTATATTGATTTTATTTGTTCAAGTCACTTTGGTCACTTTGGTGACCAAAGTGGTCATTTAGTCATTTTGGGAGGAAAGCAGCCTGGTTTTAGAAAAATATTACATGAGTTATTTCTTTCAATTATTTATTTTCCTATGGTTTTGTCTTTGACATTCCATCTTGCTGTTTTGTTTTTTGAAACTACGAATAAGGTCTCTCGTTTAATAAATAGACAGTATGTGCATTTTAGAAAAACAGTATACGAGTTCCTTTCATTGAAAAACAATGTGCTAATACCAATTCATCGTGATTGACAGTGTTATTATCATCATTGATAAAACAGTTTAGGAAATTTGTTCTGTTTAGTTTCGTTTTAACAAGCGAACTAAGTATTTTCCATATGCCTTGAATGTATTTTATTTTTCAAAAGAATAATCATTTTTACATTTCCTAAATAAATCAGTAAATATATTCTGAATAATTGATTTTGTTTTAGTTCTGCTCTACAAAACATGCCTACTGTGTTCTCTTTTTTGGCATGAGAAATAGAATTGTCACAAGCACTTTTATAGCTTGACACAGCCCTCTCCATTCTTGGCTAGAGAATGCACTTTTCAATTCAGACTTACACCCATGCTTATTCTCCTCCACCGTGTTCCTTGCTCGTCCTTCATTAATTCAACTTCACATTAATTTTTCCACATTGGCTGATGATCATTGATATAATTGAATAGCATCCCACGGAGGCCGCCTTTATATGTGTATGTGAGGTTAATCGTTTGACTTCAACAGATACTTTTTGCGGATTGAAAAATGAAGATAATATGTTGACTGTGCTAAATTCGGGTGGAGCAGATGTCTCCTCGAACGTCCAAACACACCGGCTGTTTGTTAGACCTGGAGGATTTCTCTCAGGGTGCAGCACACACCTCCAGTGGGGAAGGATGATGAAGGGTATCAGGTATCGCACAATCTGTCATCATCAAAGACGGAAAGCTCTTCAACCACAATCATGCAAAGCCAAAATGGAGCTTTGACCTGACACTTTACTGCGGAATTCAAAGTGAAGCAAAGACCAAAAGGATGATGAGGATCAGGAAATTTTCACCCTTCTGCCTTCCTCCCACTCACTCATACTGCTCTCTATGACTGCATTAACTTTGGCCTTCAGGAAGAGCACTCTCTCTAAAAAAAGGATTTGCCCACAGACCATTTAATCATAAGCCATAGCCCACGTTGCCATTTTAAGAGCACTTGCCAATAAGACTTCACATGCTTCAAAGAAATTCTCCCCGCACTTCTACATTTCAGTCAATCAATTCAATGTAATTAACACGCGGCGTGTGACATACGTGACACAACAAAGTGACATCAGGCATCGCATTTTACGCTTCAGTGCTGACACTAGCTCGGATCAGACACACACTAACTGGCAGTGCCTACTCGAATAAGACCTGGCTGCTCATGAGGAATAACAAAGTTCACAGGATAGTAAGCACATGAGCCATGGAGGCATGTCATTGAGGAGCAAAAGTGAGGAGAGGGTGCTGGGGGCGGGGGGGACTGACACAATGTGTCAGTGCATCAGACCATCTATCACACCTTGATTGCATTGTGAGGCGTGATGCCTCACAGCTGGCTGGCTGCAGAGGCCTCACCCACCCGACACATTTTTTTTAATCAATCTGTGACTTTTGACTGCTTATCAATCAAACTCCACATCATGTGACAGACCCGCAAGGTCCCTTGAGGCAGCAATCACTGCTCTGTCCTTGGACTGGCTACCTTTTTCTGAAAGAGGCAATTTAACCCCCAAACTAAACGTACCGTTCACACTCACGCTCTGATTGTACAATCTCTGGCACAGCGGGGGAGATCAAGTAAAAACTTCCAATCGATGCAACTTGCCTGGAATCAATAATGACACCTTTTGAAATCATCAGTCATGTCATCGGTGAATATAAAGAGTCTAATTGGGAACGGCGTCCTTTTACCATCCCATATTGATGTCGTCTTTGCTACGGAGTGAGAGAGCCGCATTCTGCATCATTAACTTTGTATTATTTCCTACTGGAGCCTGCTGCTACTGCTGCTTCCCCACCTGCTGAACTTTAAGCGCTGCGTGTGATTGGGCTTTCACGCCACATTTATCTTTCTTTCACTCACTGATGTGGAGAGTGAAGCTTGCCGGCAGAATTTAGCAGCAGCATTATAGGACATGTAATGCAGCCCGGGTGTTGGGAGTGAGTATTTGGAATAGTTTATTCCAGGAATGTCAGAGAAGTCGGCTACAGGTCCCTGCATCCATCCATCGCCTCAAGGCAAACTAACATTTACTGTCTTTAGACAATTCACTGACAAGGATGCAAAAGGATGATTCACGGGTTTAAAACAATAACAGAAGACTCCAGAATAAATCAGAAGTCCGGATTCATATTCTAGAATAAATGTATTTGTATTTTCAATATTTTCTACGATAATTTCACCCCAAGTCTGCGAATCAATGGCAGAAAGAAAATCGGCCCTGCTGAAGTTTTTTTTGAGGAGGAAGAAGACCTGTTGCATTTGTTTTATTACTTATTCAAATTTTGATATGATCTGGAGGGCTCTTCAACTTTTGTGAAAGTAATTTTGGGTTATTTATATATTACTGTAATTCTCTCAGTGTGTTATTTCTCTTTTTAAAGTACTTTGTGGCAGTAGTTCAAAATCCTTTCTCTCTTTGCGATAATAACCTGAAATCAATACTATAGGGGGTAGTCAATTACTATAACTATACCTCTTTGATTACAAGGATTTGTACATATGGGCTTACGCAAACATGGCCTTTAATCAAATCGCAAGCGCGTGGCACAATTGATTCCTTCAACCCAGAGTCAAATGTGCATGTTTTCCCATTCTGGATGAGTGCAGCAACACCAGATAAAATGCACCAAATATGTCGGTTGCTACCTCCCAATCATGCATAGACAGTTCATTTATTTCCAAAAAGAACAAAGACCACCAACCATAAGTGGCTTATCGGGTTGAAAATCCTATTTCACAAGCAAGGTTATTTGAAGAGCAGCACAGCGGAAAAGTGCCTATCATGTCTGCCTCACAGTTCTAAGGTTTGGGTTTGAATTCCACAAGCCTAATGCTAACAATAACATACGATTGGGAACTGCAAAAACAGATTGGCTACTGATTTCTCTCTCTCTCTCTCTCTCTCTCTCTCTCTCTCTCTCTCTCTCTCTCTCTCTCTCTCTCTCTCTCTCTCTCTCTCTCTCTCTCTCTGTCTCTGTCTCTCTCGCTATATCTACACACACACTAACGGTGGAGCAAAATATGTAGACAGATAATTGAAAACCGTCACAGGCGTACTTTCTTTATCATCTGCTAAAGAATGTCTCATATTGCTATTGAGGGACTCTGATCTGTCTCCATCTACTGTGTGTCTGTCCCTATTGATCTCCAAGGGCCAGAAGGAACGGCAAAATACTGTTTTTCAATTTTCATTCATTTTAAAGACCGATGAGTAATTTCAATGAAAAATAATGTGCTTCAACAACCTTGGGGGTTACCTTTGTCAGCACTATAAATTTCCGAGAAGGATTATTTTACTGTCACCTGAATACTATGCAAATTAAAAAAATATTTAATCCAAATTCAAATTTGGCCCCCAACTCGGGGGCATCGTAAAATTTTAGCAGCAGACCTCCCTTCCACAGTAAGACATGTGAAGACTGTTCACGCAACGTCTCGATTCATCTCACTTTTTAAAATTTCAGTCCAAAACTAACACTGACTCCATTATGGCTCTTCCTTGCCTAAAACCATTTTGCACATGCGTCAAGTACCCAGAGCTTTTCATAAATCTGTCCATGACCATCCTTTACATGCACATCATAGAATTCAAGGCAATAGCGATGTGTAAAATGACAATTACGTGCCCTCCTTCAAGATAGCTTCGAGCTTATGCTTCCCATAATCAGAAGAACCTCCGTCTCCCACACTCCATTCAGTGTATTAGTTCATCTACCATCTGGTCATCTCAATACTGGAAAACCTCATACCCCAAGGACATATTATTTTACAGTTGCTGTGTGGCATCCCCCCCCCCCCAATAGCTTTCTCTAATATTTACATAGAACGAACAAGTTAAGTGCATCATTGTTGTCATTGCTATGCTTAAGTTAAGCCCATGTCCTTCCTGCCGCATTATTATCCTCGATCTAGACAAACTTCCATGACTAATATGATATTTACAGTAAAGCTCAACTTTTTCCTTCTTGTCAACTGCTTCTGTAGCCCCTTGTCTTGAAACGGGAATGAATCAATCATGATACATCTAAAAGGCTATCCATCCATATTCCGAGTCATCCTCATAGGAGTTGTTGGAGAACTGGTGCCGAGACTCAGTTGACTATATATTTGGCAGGAACGCATGATGTTTCTTGCTCCATTGTGTTTTTTTTGGCCATCATATTCTCCAAGAAGAAGAATTTGTGCTTGATGGTTGCACTGTCTCGGCAGAACACGCGTGTACCATCACTGATTTTGATTAGGAGGAATGTCTGTGCCATTTTACTGTTGGCGCTGGACATCCCTGTTTTCTTCGCGGCTGTAATTGACAGCATTCTTCATAGTGGTGTTTTGTTCGTGGAAATGTCAATG
Organism: Hippocampus bargibanti; assembly: GCF_051943395.1. Lineage (NCBI taxonomy): Eukaryota > Metazoa > Chordata > Actinopteri > Syngnathiformes > Syngnathidae > Hippocampus > Hippocampus bargibanti. The sequence goes on along the minus strand of NC_142749.1, from coordinate 7,080,282 downwards.
ATGTTGGACAGTCTGCGGATGAATGGATCGATGGATGGATCGATGGCTTGTTGACAGTGACGTGCAGTCAGAGGACGCAGGTGAGGCCGTGCCTCACCTGTCATCATGGAAATATCAAATGAAAAATCGATGAAAAGGTTTCTTCAGCCGTCATCTGTACTTCTTTGAAGGTGTAGGACGTTTCACTTCTTATCCAAGAAACTTTGTCAGCAAACTAAAGTCTTACTGGTAGTTTAGGTCCTATATATATATATATATATATATATATATATATATATATATATATATATATATATATATATATATATATATATATATATATATATATATATATATATATATATACAGTAAAGTCTCGTTATATCGATATCGGATATATCGATAGTCCCGGTTTTATCGATACTATTTCTATGCACGCACAGAGAAAATTACATGCAAACAGGGTCGGATATATCGATAGTCCCGGTTATATCGATATTTTTTCGGACTCCCTTGAATATCGATATAACGAGACTTTACTGTATACTGTATGTATATATATATATATATATATATATATATCATAGCAGAGTCCAGCACCGCCATGTCTGGACAGTTAAAGTGTTCAAAAACGTTTAGTATATGAACTAAATTTCTGCAGTTTATCTGGTGTATATAATGTAAAGTCACTTTACATTATAAACACTGTACTCCAGTGCTTATTTTATTTTATTTTTATCAAAACTGTGTGCATAGGTGAGGCACACATTTCTCCTGCCTCATGACAGGGGGCGCTGGTGATTACAGAGATTCTTCCTTCGACTCCTCGGCTGCAGAATAATAGAATTAGTGACAGCAAGCTACATTAAACAGTTAGCAAGTGCAACCATCCAGTCATTTTTTTGTGTTGCTTGGCCTTATTTTCAGAATGGAGGATTGCATATCTAAATTGAAAGAAATAGAGAGACTTTTAAAACTGAAGAAAGATAAAGAAGGCTACAAATAAGTTATTGATGCCTTTCTTCAGAAGGAGCGGCGCAAGGACTTCATTTATAAGTAAAGGTAACTCGATAATAACGTTTTTTTTTATTCTTTTTTTCTACGCTACAATTTATATGAAGAATGCTGACATGACATTTTCAACAAAACACGTTAACTGTTGCCAATCAAATGGTGAATAAGATACTCTGTAGAGTTCATATGTTTGTAAATCTGACTGTGATTACGTCAGTGCCTCACCAGCCATGAACCTCAGCGGACGTCACTGCTTGTGGAGCTGACGACGGGAAGAAAGGAGCATCACTGCCAAACGCACATGCGTATGTGGAACTGAGAGAATTGAAGCGGATTTGAAGTGGACTGGAGATGTGAGCCAAGCCTTTTTTTGTCAATAGACGTTGCAGCTTCTTATTTGCTTCAAATTTTGCTTGCAGCAGTTCTGTTGATGGCAGCGCGTGTACCAACAGCGGCTCCTCTTTCTCTTGGATTGAGAGGAAATACATTTAATCTGTGCTGTATGTCACACAGAGAATACATTTGACAATAATGTTGACTTGACTTGAACATTGAAACATTTTGTACTCAAGCAAATTTCACAGTAGTATTATTTTTACTGAAGTACATATGTTGAGTGAGTACTTCAGTAAAAATAAAACTGCACTCCGCCTGTACCTTTAACGACTCAGTAGACGTATCTGGGAAGTGCGCATGCGCCGGAAGTTGCCTGCCGCAGACAGCAGCAGCAGCCGCCGCCGTCGCTGCCACCGCCGCCACACAGCAGCAGCAGCAGCAGCAGCAGTGATTCGGGAGCGCGGACCGACGGGAGTAAACCTGTCCGTTTTGAGCCATGGCGACCAACTAAACGATGCCTTTTGCACAGGTGGACGAAGAGTAAGTAGTCCTGTGTTAGCCACGCGCTATTCATGCTCACCTCTCGTTGACACCTGCGCCACATTTGGTCTCACGTATTTGGGAAAAGGCGAGGAGGAGAGGGCAACAATGGGACTGTGTGTGTACGTTTGAGATGTGCTAGGACGTTAGCTAGCCTGGAGCTGGCCACTCAGCTGGCACGCTTACCACGAGCGACCTGCGGTTCATAGCTCCTCTGTGGTCTTGACGTCTAAGGACCAAGCCGACGGTTTCAATGTGTATTGTGGGTCTAATTTCAACTTGCAATACCTTCATGTTCGAAGGAAAGGAGTGTTGAATGAAACCGGTTCTTGATGAGTACGATCAAGATGCCTAGCTAGTTCTTGTGACAACAGTTGTGGATTTACGACAATTTCCGTGCCAAATCACCTTTATCGTATTTATTCAGCTGAACCTCACGGGGTCTTAATGTGGTTAAAGTTGCTCGTGTTATTTATGCCGAGGCTTTATGTAGTTATCTTCTGGTATCGGTGCACATTGAACTCTATGAATGCAGTAATGCTCACGATGAGTGAGTGAGAAGGCTTTTTATGCACCTGCAAAGGAAAGTGTTAAAGGTGATAACAAAAGGTTGACGTCACTGGGCCGTACATCGACCTCGGAGGAGTGAGGAGCAGCCTTTTTTTCCCACCACAGCGTCTAATGGTTTGTGTCTGGACAGAAGAGGTCTGTCTCTGATCAAATTTCGGCTATCCTAAGGGCGCACTTAACTAATGGGATCCTATCGATGTTTCTGCCCCCTCTGAGTCTGATCTTTGCACGGCGGAATGTTAATGCCGCTGCTGTTGTTTTTCGGGCTGCTCTGAGTCACATTTTATTGTAATGTCACGGGGTCTGCATTATTTCCAAGACTGGACTAAAGCTGGATAATGCGGAAGAACACGTTTCATATTGTGAGATGCTTGAATTGTGTATGTTGAGTTGAGCTCAAGATATATATTTTTTTGTCTTAAGTTTAAAAAAAATGAATGACAGAGTTGTTTGATTTTATGACAAGCAGAGATGTGGTCAGAGATGGAACTTGACCTTGCTAGTTCAGAAGTGTACTTTTGCAACATAGCATTCACTGACATTTTCCAAAGAGCAGATAATTAAATTTCAGAGTGTGTCGTCGGGGAAACTCAGGACCCTAGACTGTGCAATTATCGAGTAGAAGGAAGCCTTTTTGCAAGGAGGTGCTACGTTTCCCAGCGCAATGAAGATTAATTAGGTCTTAGAAACAAATAACTCGAAGGCCTCTCCCATCTGTAAAGTGCTGTCATGTCACCTCTACCAGAATAAAACCTTTATACTAAATTCTCTGTGATATTGCGATGCCAACATCATTGTACAGTGAAGCCATTCGCAAATTATATCACCCGATATTTGGGGAAGGGGGTGCATCCTGTTATTTGCTGGAAAACTGATCAAAATGCTGTTTTGTCTCAAGCAAAAGCAACTCCAGTATAATTAGTGTGCCATTTGTGGGCATCTTGGTTCTGAAGTAATGCGAGGAGTTTAAATGAGTAGATAATTGTGGCACAGGGTTCAAATCAAAATGGTGGAACTTCAAAAGTCAAATATTTTAGGAACCTCCAATTCATTTTCAGAGCTATATTTGTGGTTAATAAAATTAATCAGATGCAGAGATGGCCCATCACCACCATATTATCAGGCATGCCCCAAATTTGCAAGCTGAAAACCGGGAACAATGGCTCACCTTAAGTTATAATTATTGTCCTGTAAATACTTGTAGAGACAAATATTCTAGGATCCAAACACAAAACGATGAAATGCAAACCCGAAAATATGATAGTAAATAGTTATTTTCATGTTTCATGACCACCTATTCTTACAAAGGAAGCTAACTTGGTGTTAGCAGTGTTAGCAGTCAGCTCCACTGTCACTTCATAAGGAATGTGTCTGCTAACTTAATCCAACTCCTGGTGAATAGTCTTCACAGAACATCCATGGAAAATTCCGCCAAACACCAGACTTAATACGTTGACGCTGTGTACTCTTGCGTGATAAGCAGTTTGGTCATGAATGATGACATTTGGCCAGCACGTTTTGTATGGGTTCACTCCCAAGTTTTGGTCAGTTTCTGCATATGAGTGTTTTTTCAACTTTTATTCAAGCCTGAAAATATGTGCCTTTTGCTTATCGTCAAGCCTCAAAGTCAGGAGCACCTGTTTCGTTTGTTCATGTCACGCCGGTCAACGCGGTCAAAAATGAGTGCTTTCAAGAAAAGGGAAATGCCACCTGTGCATGAGTCATAGGCCGACTCTTTGACCTGTCACCACAAACCGAGAGTATTTGCTTGAGGGCAGAAAAGTAGCTTGCCTTTAGGCTTTCTTGCCAGCCACTGACAAATGTGTCTGAATATTTTGATTTACGGTGTAGGCAGAATAATAATAATACATTTCATTTATAAGCACCTTTCAAAACTCTCAAGGACACTTTACAGTCACATGATATTTTTCTCTGCGGGTGAGCAGCGGCAGCCACACGCGCCAGCGTTCACTCAACCCGGAAGTTACATAAAGAAGAGGCCTGTTTGCTTTTTAAAGTGCACCATTGTGTCATTTTTTTTGGCCTCTAATGCACGTATGCGTACAGCAAGGCTTCGTAATCATAAATATAAATAGCATGCCAAGGCTTGAAATGTCTGTCATACAAATCTAATCAGCATCTGAAATTGTTGTGTCCTTGTATCCAAACAAAATTATCTGTGATGAACCTTTACCCCCTTGTCGTTACCAAGATAAGCATAGCACCCTGGACTCAGGAGATTTTGCATATCTTGAATTCGATTTGAAATGATTCATTACATGTCATTTAGCACAAATAAATAGCATAAACGATACATTTTAAAAAGCATTAATGCATTGGTGACCTTTCGGAAATCATCAAAACGTAAAATAATCAGTTTTGTAGTCAACTGTTACCATCATCCAATAAATTAATAGAAATGTAAGTCACATTCTTAAAGGACAACCGACGTCACTTTTTTGTTTTTTAACTGACACCAGAAAAACGTTTTATAGCATCTAAAATACCCAAAACATGCAGTATGATATTTTTATTCAAATGCAAAACACCAATAAAAATGACTTAAAGTGTCCAAAATCTGCAAAAAATTGAGCTTCGAATTGGGCATTTTCAGAAAGTCCCGCCCCCAGTTCGTGACGTCACGCCAAGACATCTTGCATTGCTCGAGAATCAAAACAATAGCTTCAGATTCGGAGAAGATGCTTTCTTGTTACTCATCCAGTTATGAATATGATTCAAATAGTTCTGAAGAAGAAAGCATACATGTTTGCAATCGATTAAATAATTTATTTGTGCCATTTTGAGGCAACATTGGGGGAAAATCTCTCACCCAAAAAAAGAGGCACAAAATGGCGACCTCCTGTGGCCACCTCCGTATCCACAGGCTGATAAACTCCTTATATGGCGCTTGGCCACCCTCTTCTGGCCTTGTGGCGGCTTTTGGGTGCAACACGAGGTCCCCAGACCAAACAAGTCCAGCAAAATACATTGACGTGATGGAAGGACCGCTACAATGCGTCTTTTTTACGGTCAAGGGCGGTCCTTTAGTGACGTCACGTAGGGACTCATCACCAAATCAAAAACAAGACTTCCTGAATATTCAGCGTGAGTCTTAAAACGTAAAATATAGCTATATGCGGTGGAATCTTATTAAAATACGCTCAGTAGATGTAATTTGAAGCCATTTGACAAATTATGGACACAACTTGTCCGGAGACGTCGGTTGTCCTTTAAAGGGGAAGTCAACTTTACAATGTTATGTTCATCTAACACAATATTCTGATTGATATTACATTTGTGAAAAACATGAATTAGCAAAAAAATCCATCCATTTGTATCCATCTCAGGTGGCGGACATTTTGCAATTTAAATGAAGTACAAGGTGATCACAGGTGTTAGAACAAGTGAACAAATACTGTACTATCAAAATGGTATTTTGTGACATATCTTTGATGTATTCAGCGTTTCAGCATTTGTCAGCAGTTTTTAACCACATCATCACTAAATCAAACTAATTTGCCATTTGAAAAACAGAGTATCGAACTTTCCAAGATTTTGCTCATGAACCTTTGGTATGTGCGAGCGATTTGTTTAGCTTACTTGAACGAAATCCCCTGAGCAGTGAGGACAGTACCGTGTGAACCCCACACACAGCTCGCCACAAACTCTAAATTAACTGGATACAAGGAAGACCTGATTGAGGATTGGTTTTGCAAAGATAAAAGCAATAGTTCTTGAGTGGCTCCCATTGAGACCCCACGGGCTTTATGTCGCAAAAGGTCCTGCACTTGTCAGCAGAACAATCTGCTGCGCAACATAAAGACCGCGGCAGTAAGAGGATCTTATCAAAGCCGTACTTTACGTCTTAGGCATCACTGTCTAGCAGTGAGTATCGTATGTACCAAGCGGTTCTTGAAATGAACGTGTGGAAGCTACAAAGCGTGTTGGGTACTTGCAGTCACTGTGCTCTAATGAAAAATCAATGATTAATCATTCCTAATGTTTTTTTCTCCTGTTATGGAGAACTGAAACAGCCTGGCTATCTAACACGTTTTGTGGAACAAAAGTGGTGTTTTAATTGGAAATGTGCAACCATGCTCTCTCCCCAAAACTCATTTCCCTGCAGGGGCTAGTGGATGTTAAATCTCCAGCAGGTGTTGCCTGTGAATTTTATGTGCATATGGAGGATATATATATATATATATATATATATATATATATATATATATATATATATATATATATATATATATATATATATTTTTTTTTTTTTGTTTTCTGTAATTTTGGAAGTGCATATTGTCTGCCATATTCCCCTCCCCTCTCTGCTGCGCGGTGTATGACTTGAAGCAAATGTTTGGTCGTTTTAGGAGACAACGTTGTGAGGGGTCAAAAACAGGTCAGAGTAAAAAAAAAAAAGTGGGAGCGCATGATCCTTGCAAATGGGGTTTTGTGACCACCGTGGCCCACTTGTGCCTGAGCCTCAGAGTCAGGAAGTGACCTGCAGGGCTGCGGGTCACATGGCATTTGCTTTGTATTTAGTCAAATGACTTCAGGCAGTCGGCCTGCTCTAACACTCTGTGACTTCCTTTGCGATGCATGTTTATTTGGTTTTGAGAGGATTTGCATGTTAGCAAGCCGACTCCAATTAGGGGAAGAAAAAAAGGAAGCAGCAGCTTTTTCTTTGCGTGGCATATAGTATGAAGCCCAAAGCCAGGCAGGACTACAACCAAACACCAAAGGGGCTTTTCGCAATTGTTGTGTCTTCATCTCGAGGGAAATCGTGGAAGAATGCATGCCTCACTGTGACATTCATGGCAGAAACAACGGCCATAGCAGCAGGAGGCACGAGTGCATCTCGGTGCGATCAGCCTCGACAGAGTCATTGGAGACAACAGAGCCGTTTATCCGCCTCCCATCGGCAGCAGAGGAGCAGGCCCGATGCAGCGTTCTGTTTGTGGCACAAGATAAGGCCGTCTGAATCAGATCAGAGCTTCTCCACTCCCCAAAATACGCTCTCGCTTAAATAAGAGACACCAAGGCGAGCCCCGTATTGCATCCCAGGCAATGCTAATAAATATCATTATCACGTCTGGCGCTACGGTTTTCCAACGTTCTTGCCAAGTGTTCACAGCAGGGCATCGTTAGCTGGAGCAACAGTGGCTCTGAGGGTGACCCAATCTGCAAGGTCACCAACAATGTCGTAACAAAATGCTAGTGAAACCGCTGCCGGTGGAGTTATACATGCACACTCACACTCCACAATGATTTCAATGTGTCATACGTGGCACAAACGTACGATAAATCCTCCAGAGGATTAGAAAGGGGGGTCGGGTGGGTTGTGTGTAAAATGCTGTTGGCTAATTGGGCTTTATTTTTAAGAATTCAAACGCTTCATTAGAGACTGAATTTCCCCCGTCTTTGGAATATGAAGTTGATTTTACTACATTAACTGCCAGACATGCAGAAATGTGTCCACTCCAGTGCCAGGGTTTTTGTCATTGTCACTTTAATTTCAGCACCCACAGAATATTGAGTTTTCAGACTACATAAACAATTCATACAGTGTTAGAAACCTTAGTCTCTTCTTTCATCAGAATAAAAGAGCTTTTATAAAAGAGGACAGAGCGCTAAAAACAGAAGTCTTTGGGAATACGTCTGTGTAAGCTCTCAGTCGTACAGGAGTGGTCCATCGATGAGAAGGTTTCTTCAGCCGTCATCTGTACAAAAGTGAAGGTTTCGGACGTTTCGCCTCCTATCGGCCCGGCCCTACCCGACCCCCCTTTCTAATCCTCCTATCGGATAGGAGGCGAAACGTCCGAAACCTTCACTTTTGTACAGATGACGGCTGAAGAAACCTTCTCATCGAAGTCTTTGGGAAGGCTACGCACACTGACCAATACTTACTTTTCGATTCTAACCACAATTTACAACACAAACTATGAGTTATCAAAACCCTCCAGCTAAACTAATACCAACAAGCGTTGAAGGTAGAGAAAAGGAGTCAACACATATAAGGAGAGCACTCACACTGTGGGTACCCTCAGTGGTCATTTAACAAATGTCAGAAAGAAAGAATAGGGACTGAAACCAAAAATTCTGAAGATACAGAAAGGAGAGGAGTAGCAGTACCTTACATTGCAGGAGTTTCTGAAAAACTACAGAGTCCTTTGGCAACACAAAATTCCTACTTATTTGAAACTACCAAATGAAAAACAAAGTAATGTAGTTTATTCAATACATTGTAAGAATGAAAATTGTAAAGAGCAGTACATTGAACTGTTTTATTTGTTTTTCACAATCTCAAATTTATTTGTGATAACAAGTATTGACTATAAATTATATTTTTAGTTACATTCATGACTGCTAATTACCATTTACTGGCCCCGGGATGTTGGTGTTTTATTTAGTTTTTAATTATTCTTATTCTTATTCTTGTTAATATTATTAGGATATTTTTTGTTGATGTTATTCATGCTGTGTTTTCTATAGAAAATATTTTCATGAATAAATGCAGGGGAACATAAGATGTTTGCTATATATTGCATATGCCTTTTTAAAACCCTCCTCCATGAAAAACAAAAACAAAAAAGAAACGACACTGGTATCTAAATTGTTTTCCCAAACTATCAGGATATAAAACGTGCATCGCACTCAGTGCCGCAGCCAAGTTTGCTCTATTTCACCTTGATGTTTTCCGTATGTAATCATAGACCTTCTCAAAAGGTCTCACTGGTAGAGGAGTCTATGCTGTAGCTGTGTCAGGAAGCCATAGAGGTTCCTTTGACAGAGCCGCAAAGGTGAGGAGTCAGTTGGCCCTCCGCCGTGACCCTTCCCCGGGCCCGAGTGTGTGGGTGTGTTTTATTTTTCTGTGTACGTGCGGTTCTCAGTTAGCTGGCAGCAGCTAGAATGGGGGTCTTTACAACCTCCTCACCCTCCGGTCCTGTTTGCAGCCATTGTTGGCCACGGTGAATGGTATCTCCGTGCCTTGAAAAGTAACCAGATGACATTCTTCCTGTTATTGGAAAGGGCCCGGGGTTGTGTTGTGAAAAGCAGCTGAAAGGATAGGCTAAGATTGTGACCATCACAGGCTAATCTCTGGGCTGTTTGAAGCAAATGCACCTCTTTGCTCTCTGATAATGGTGAACCGAGCCGCTCGATGTACACATTCCTATGTCGTGTTCAGCAATTCTACCACTTTTTATTTGAATTCCTTAGAGCACAGGTGTCAAAGTCAAGGCCCGCGGGCCAAATCCGGCCCACCACATCATTTTTTTCGGCCCGCGAAAGCAGATCAAACTTGTTAAATTCCATGATGATTGCTAAAATCTGAGCCAAAATTTCAGATTTTTGGATGTCAACCACAATAAAAGTCATTATTCTTGACTTCAGATTTGAAAACGAGTTATTCATTAATTTGCTGTGTGCTCTGTATGTAATATTTGAAGGGATTTAAACGTTCTAATGGGTTCCCCAAATTCATAACGGCCCTCGAGAGGAAACCATAACTACAATGTGGCCCGCGGCAAAAAATGACTTTGACACCCCTGCCTTAGAGGGACCTGGCATGTGGCTTGTACTTACTTTACTGAATGATTAATTCCAGACAGAGGATGCGTCCGACACCGACTTTTTTCGCGGACAGGCTTGAGACGTTTTTGCAGACAGTCTCGAGACTTGTGGAATCAGCAGCCAGCCTTCTCTGCCATTCGGAAATATTACCGCTGCCGCAAATTGAAAGGCACTTAGCGAGGTTGTAAGTATCAATGCAGCGCTCCAACTGGCCCATGTTGTTTATGTCTTCAGCAAGTGACATTTCCTGGAATGTGCAGTGGCGCAGTTGTCACTCTGCAGGGGGGAGTGGGGGGCTGCTTCCAATCATGGTTCATAGTTCAACTGGAGCTATTGTCTTAAAAGGAGAGGAGCACATTTGATAGTGCCATTAGCAGGATGCTCTGTTGCAGGATAAAAGCTGAGCTTTTTGTTTCGTGTGTCTTTGAGATGGTTTAAGATGTGAACCTGAGTGTGTTATTCTGGGATCCTGAAGCTTTCAATCTAAAATGTGATATTCCCCGACAGTCTTTTTTAAATGTGCGTATGCTTACTGTGGCATTGAGTGGACTTTATTGTGCTCCATTGGTTGACTTTTTGTGGGAGATAACATTTACTTTGCTTTTTTTAATATACAGATGCACTCTTCATGCTGATCGAAGAGCTTTTGTTACCCCATGAAAGACACACATGCTTCCTGTGTTAAGGATGTCCCCCTTGTTATAGGGTTAAGATTTGGGTCAGATCTCTCACCGGAGTCTCCTTTTTTTCCCGTGGCGGTCGGGACTGAAGTGGATTATGCCACAGAAAGAAAAGCCGTCTGAAAAGTTCTTCTGGCTTCTTTTGTCTGACATCTTTCAACGATGAATGATTGGCATAGCTCCTGCCATTTCCCCCTTTTGTTTGCAGCCTTTCTATTTGGGAGCAGTTAATAAAATTGGCCATTACGTGTAATGTGTTCACAGGCTGCGAAAGCACAAAACCGCAAGGTTGTCTATAAAGGAAGCATCGAGTTAGAAAAGGAAAATGTCAACTTTCATCACGCCACTGCACCACCATTTTGCATTTGTCCAAAAATATCCCCTGAAGTACAGTGCTTCACCCGTAGAATGAGATGGGGATGGAAGTGGTGTGGGTGCCCAATTTGAAAGACATTCTCGTAAGTATTCATGTGTAAGAAGTCCCCAGGCGGGTCATGTTGCCGTGTGACAGGCAAGCATTCGTCTTGGCGAGTAGCTCACTTCCCAGCTCTCGTTGTGGGGATTTGAGTGTCGGCTTTCTGTAATTAATAGCCGCTAGCCTCCGCACCCCATCACAAGACCAGGCGCTGCTCGGATCTGGGCAGGTGTGGTCCAATGGGCGCGACACATCGACGTCTGTCTCCTTGTATCCATATCGGCCGACTGTGTACATAGAAACACGGCGGCCGGGGCCAAAACAACACACGCCTTAATCATAACTGTAAGTTTCAATACTGTGGCGCTGATGGAAAGCTTTCTGGTGGAGGATGTGGTTTGTTGGGTCGACTTTGTGTCAAGCACTATTCCACTTGTGTCCTGCGCTGTTTAGCAGAGCTCGCAGCTCTGACAGATTGTTGTCCCGATGGGGAGATTTATCCAGCCAGCACTGCCAAAGGCACTGACACCATCATTAGGCTTTGATCAGCTGCAAGTCTGCCAGAGGAAGAGGAGAGAGTAATATTCTTGATCTAATTACTCTGAGACATTTCAGGCAATGTAATATGTGATTTAACCTCTTCTCAGAGGCTATAAAAGGAAGCTGGGTTAATCTTCCTGGCAACCTCATTTCCACACAGGGGAGAGTGCCTTAAATTTCCCTTTCCCAGGAAGCTGGTAAAAGCCACGGTGACAGTACAGTTTGTGCTCCAAGTGCTTCAACATTGCTCTGACCTTTCTTTTAACGTAAGCAGCGGTGCAGCGTGTGCGTTTCGGTGTAAAAAAGCATTTGCGTATCCTGCGGAAAAAAAGACTGACTTGTGGGCCCTTTTCTTTTGCCCAGCTCCTCTCTTTTCACGCTGCAAAGTGATGAGTTGCGCAGATTTGATTTGAACAAATAGATTGCAACTGCAATTCGGGTGTGGGGGGCTCATCAGTCAAACATGGTTAAACAATTCTTTGGACATGAAGAGATTAGTCTTGCTTGCCCTGAGCTCGTCAAAGACCTTTCTCTCAAGCGCTAGGCTTTTAAGGCCAAGGGCCACGGGCTGTGGCCTGCCCCGCTGCATGGAGAACGACAAACTCAGCCCTCAGCATGTTCCATTGCTTCTAAATGCCCCATGACTCCCCTCTCTGCCTTTGTGAGCCGGCACGTTTGCAGTGATGGATTAGCAAATGAAATGCGGACCTTTCTATTCACGGCCGCCCTCTTTGCAAAGTCTTCTCGGAATCTGTCCCATTTCTTTTTATTTTCCGCTCATTAACGGCATGTATTTTAATGGTACTTTTTCATTATTGGAAGAATTCCACCGAGCCGTGATCACTGTTAAACCTCTGGGCATCTTGTTCATTTTGGCTTGTTCATCTTGGACCTGGTCTTCCATTTTTATGGCTGAGCTCTAATCACACTGATGGATAGTGACCGTGACACGATGATGTGTGACTTGTGTCAATTTTCTTTTCCGTGTCGGCAAGGATAATATGTACCCGCCTTACTCAGAGCCCACACTCGCTGTCGCAGTTACATTTTCTTGCCAACCAATCTTGCTAAGCTTCAAATTGATAACGTCAGTGGCCACTGAGCAAAGAGAGCATTGACCACCGTGGCAACATTTCTATTAAAACTGTTTTGTCACACGGCAGCGAGTGCAGAACATATAATGTGACGGTCAGAGGGCTAAAAATAATTGAATTTGTCAGTCCAAACGACCAGCTTTTTAAGACTGGAGCCCTACTGCATTCTTACCTGGTTGCAAATATTTCACTGAAGTAGCCCTGCCCAAGCCTCCACTGAACATGTCCTTGATTAAGTTTGCTCCTCTTCATTTGAAAAAGAATCCTCTCTAAAAAGAAATTTGACATAATGTCTTGTTTTTTTTAAATAAAAGTAGAGACATTTTTCCCCATTTTCATTTAATTTAATACTGGACAGATTAAGGGATTATTTAAATGCATTTCATTGCTGAATCTGTTATGCACCTGCCTTTCAGACACATACAGACACAAAACCAGCTGTCACACTTCTTCCCAAGTATGATTAATCAAATTACAAGTGCAACGGGAATGTCTATTGTCCTAGCAGGACCCACAAAATGAAAGGCCTTTTTTTTTTAGTTATTTTGTTGCTGACACAATTCCATGTCTTGCTCATTTAGTACATCAGCATCTGCGTGTTTTGGTGAGCAATCAACTTCCGGCCATTTTAAATTCCTAAATATTTTGACAATAAACAAAAATTAACTCGGGTAAGATGACCTGCTTTGAGGGGGGGTTTGTGATGGGCAAACACATTTCACAGTATTAGACACAGCCCTAACCACTGATGTGTTTATGCACATTGTAGTAAAAATATCAGGCAATCCATCATCTTAAAAAAACCACAAATCACTAGATAAGAAGAAGAAGAAGTTACTTTCAGCATGATTTATTTGGCACAGTTTTTAAACCAGGTGATTGTTTGATTATTCACTGTGTAATGATTTTCCCCAAACAAGCTATTTCTGCATTTAGGAAAATCTTTGCTCCCATTTTTAGTTTAATGCCATATTTTTCCAGGGAGTTTTGAATCTACCTTTTGTCTAATTCCTGCTCACCCTTAGCACAGGCCAATCCTGTCTTACCCTCTCTACCCACTTGATCCCCCCTCCACTTTTGTTTGGAGGGGACACCACTGTGCTCTCAAGAAACCCCAATTAGCAAGACGAGCGGGTCTCCTGAAGGTCACTCCCAAGGCATTGGTGTGAGAACAGAAGACTACTGGGAGGGTCAGGAGTTATGCCCGTGAGAGTCTCAGCTGGATTTAAAACACAATCAGCACTCTATTCTTTCTCATTACAAATTCTGTTTCTGTTGTTGTTGTTGTTGTTGTTTTTTCCGTGTTAAGAAAGTACACACAAGTCACTGTATTTCAAAGATCTGTTTGTCGTTAGCTCTTTATCAACACATGTCTTGACTTCCAGATATCTCGGCTTTGATTGATATCGCTGTCGTTATTGCAGGGAACGGGAGTCGATGACTGAAACTTGCTGCCGGGTGCATTAATGTTCTCTTCACTGGTGGAAACCTTTGAGCATGCCTCATCAGTCTTGAGTCACTGGATGGCCGTTGGTGATCCTTGTGATGCAAGACAGCCATAGGGCGGAAGGGATATGTAAAGGAGTTTTATCAGCTGAGCTAACTCTAATTTATCTGGCTGCATCCCTCTCACATCGGTGAAGGCTTTTGATTATAGTTTGGCTTCCAGTGTTCAACCCCTCCAACATGTACTGTTCCTCTGTTAACATGTCAAATCGGTTGAAGCATCGTAGACTTGACCTATTGCATATGTTCCAAAAGTAAAATAAGGTTCGATTCATTGTCAAAGTTGGATTTTAAAAAGAAAAAAAAAAAAAAGTGAAAATGAATGGATGGATGGATTTATAATAATAATACATTTTATTTCAAGCGCCTTTCAAAGCTCTCAAGGACACTTTACAGACAGACAAGCATAGATACAATAATAAATAAAATACAATTATAAATAGAATACAATAAATAAAATACAATTATAAATAGAAACGAGATACAGCTACACAGAAAATGAAAATTTAAATAGGTGGGTTTTGAGGTGGGATTTGAAGGTGGGAAGAGAATCGATGTTGCGAATGTTGGGAGAAAGTGAGTTCCAGAGTTTGGGGGCAGAGCAGCTGAAAGCTCTGTCCCCCATCGTGCTGAGACGGGCACGGGGGGCACAGAGAGGTGGAGGGAGGAAGAGGATCTGAGGGAACGAGAGGGAATAGAAATTTGAAGAAGGTCAGATAGGTATGGGGAGGGGGTCAGGTTATGGATAGCTTTAAATGTATAAAGAATGTTAAAGTTGATTCTATATTTGACCGGGAGCCAGTGGAGCTCTTGAAGGACGGGGGTGATGTGGTGAAAGGATGAGGTTCTGGTGATTTGACCAGTTTGACATGTCAGAGGTCATTCCCCAACAATTGTGCTGGGATTCTCATGTTAGGTCATTTTGTCTGCCCACTAAACCGGTTGCCTGTGAAGTAGTCATCATTCTGGAGCCATGACAACGCCAGTACACAAATGAGCACTCGAGCCGGCCCACAGTCCAACAATCCGAGAGGGCCCTTAGAATGCTCCAATGCAGACATGCAGGTGAGATGTTTGCCATGCCACGTCCTGTGTTTGCCTACCTTTCCACCGAGTCATTGGTTGACTAACCATAGCCTGATGCCCACAATTTTTTCCGGGTCTGTTGGCGGCTGAGCCACTTAGCTGACAGGCACACACATAAACTGTGATTTGCCATAAGCAGAGGGAACACTTCTTGCTTCTAGGCACAAGGATCACTTTTGATCAGCGCACTGAGAAACTGGTTTGGTCTGGCTGCAAGCGAGACTGAATGTCAGAGCTGCCACAGAGGCGGTTGACCTTACCAACCTTATGTAGGTTCGCGAAAGAAGCGGATCAGCATGTGTTGAACACACGTGGAGCAGGATTTTGAATCAGTACGGACGGATTTGCAGTTTTATAGCCGGAATTGCTACTGTAGCAAACATTTTGCCAAGTTCTCAATGAAAAGCTAACTGACCTGTGGGGTGTTAGAGGACAAACTTTGTAGAAAGTCTGTTCTTCACGGGAAGCCTAATAAATATCCCTCTGCAGACCTATTTAACACCGGAATTGTTTTGTTTTGTCTCTGGAATTAAGTCTCTGCTAGAGTAATTTGTCTACACTCAATGCTGGTAATTTGCAGAGTTGCTTGTAATGCCCGACCTATGATCAGCCCAGCTGTGTTCACAACCAGATTTGTGTTGAACTCCAGAATGCTTCAGACATTTTTCCATTTTAAATACGTGTGTGCGTCAGTCGGAAAGAATTGGAAATAGAGGTGGTCTATGGGCATTTGTCTCCGTGCCTGTGTGGGAGAGAGATTTGTGGGAACAGCTGCATTGATAGCGTTTTGTTTATGGAGCACTCAAAGCTGAGACTTAAGCCGTGGGAACACCTGGATTGAGGGGAAATGGTACAGGAGGCAATGGCGGTGTCAGTTCTGCTTTTGGATCTGTCCCAAGCTAAATGCACGCGCGCACACACACACACACACACACACACACACACACACACACACACACACACACACACACACACACACACACACACACACACACACACACACACACACACACACACACACGCACACATTCACACACACTCGTCTGATGTGTGAGCATAGCCTTGAATCCCAATCAACAGCACTTAACAAAGATTTCCTGTTTCTCGCTTTAATCGCGGGCTCAATTTGTCGCTGGGTCATCCAATTTCTCGTAAGCGCTTTGCGTCAGGCGAAACACGAGGAGAAACACAAAATGGATGCACCTGCTAACAAATAAAAACCTCTCGGTCCCAATTTAGCTTGAGTCTACCACCTGGAAAAAATCGACAGCTCTTTTGCTGTCAACATGTTATTTCCACATAAACAAGTGAGCAAGCAAGTCTGCTCATTTGAAGAGATTGTGAAGTTTCAGCCCCTTTCTGGTTGACACCTTTTAAGTCTTTTTGGTGGAACACACTTGATATTGTGTCACTATTTAAGTTCAATCAAAATATTTCAGGTGGCACTAAAGTTCCAAAATTGTGGCAAGCGTCTTGTCGGAAGAGTTGAATCTGCAATAGAGGAAATTAATACCTTATTATCTCCCATTTTCACTTCCTGTATATCCAAAATCCAGATGGCCCAACACTGGTTTCATCAAGAATGTCCACGCTACATGTTTTGATGACAAACATGTCGATTTTCTCCCATATGCCTTTATGGTCGATAAGCAATTCATCACAACACATTCAAGTTGTAAACAAGTTTATGAAACATCCTCGTCTGAAGTGTGATGATTATATCATGCAGATGCCAGCGCACACACTTCCAGATGCACACACACACACACACACACACACACACACACACACACACACACACAACACACACGTTTACATGGTTTGTCAACGTTTTTCTGAAGATGCAGCCACACACAGATGGTATTCAACAAATTCTAGTTTTTCTACTTGTCATCTTCTTCTTTTCCTTTCGGCTTTTTCCTTCAGGGGTCACCACAGCAAATTAGTGTCCTCCATCTTCAGAGGTTTGATTCGCATGCTTGTTTTGGCCAAGCTTTTACGCCGGATGTCCTTCCTGACACACAACCCTCTGTATTTATTCGGGCTTGGGACCGGTACAAGAAGACACTGGCTTGTGTCCCCGTGTGGCTACAGATCAAACAACTCGAGAACTTAATAAAGATGAAGATGCTCGAAAAAAGGCTCCCAAACACGAAATGGTCATCGGCACAGCAGCATTCAAACAAAGCAAAACTATACTCACCATTTGATGACAATGCTCTGATCTTACCGTGAAATGGGCTATTTTTTATTTTATTTTACCTTTACTATCGTTACAGATTTTCCACCTTGTGACCAATAACAAAAGAGAGCAACAGATTTCTTTGCTGAAACATATTTCGGTCAACATTGCATATTTATTGATGTTTTTGTTGAAGCTGTTAACAACATCATGCAACGGGAACTAAGTCTGTGTAAGCTCTCAGTCGTACAGGAGTGGTCCATCGATGAGAAGGTTTCTTCAGCCGTCATCTGTACAAAAGTGAAGGTTTCGGACGTTTCGCCTCCTATCCAAGAGGCTTCGTCAGCGAACTAAAGTCTGACTGGTCGTATCGGCCCCATTTATATATCCCTAATGTCCAGACATGGTGGCGCCGGACACAGCTATGATAGGTCCCTACTCTCAGGTTGGGAGGGGCGGGGGACCCCTCTCTGTGGCCCCACTGATTGTTCCTACATTCCTGACTAACGATTGGCCTATTACCCCCACTGCCTCCGGTATCACCTCATCAGCATAACGACCCTCATCAGCATTGCGAAAGTTGCCTAACCTGTTTTGCCTGAGCAGGCTATTGTATGAACGATCCAAATTGAACCTCACCCCACCAGACCGATTTAACGAAGGATTTTGTTGTTTTATAAGAATCGCTTCTTTTACGCCCCTTTCAAACCATCTATGTTCTTTCGCTAAGATTTTAACCTCATTGTCGTCAAATGAGTGGTTGCTAGCTTTTAGGTGCAAATGTACTGCCGATTGAGGCCCACTAGTATTATCCCTGCGATGTTGATAAAGTCTTTTTTTGAGAATTTGTTGAGTCTCCCCAATGTACTGCTCTTTACAATTTTCATTCTTACAATGTATGGAATAAACTACATTACTTTGTTTTTCATTTGGTAGCCTATCTTTTGGATGCACTAATTTTTGCCTTAACGTGTTTATCGGTTTGAAATAAGTAGGAATTTTATGTTGCCAAAGGACTCTTTGTAATTTTTCAGAAACTCCTGCAATGTACGGTACTGCTACTCCTCTCCTTTTTGAATCTTGAGAATTATTGGTTTCGTTCGCTATTCTTTCTTTCTGACATTTGTTGAATGACCACTGAGGGTACCCACAGTTAGTGAGTGCTCTCCTGATATGTTTTGACTCCTTTTCTCTACCTTCAGTGCTAGTTGGTATTAGTTTAGCCCTATGCTGGAGGGTTCTGATAACTCCTAGTTTATGTTGTAAAGGGTGGTTAGAGTCAAAAAGTAAGTATTGGTCAGTGTGCGTAGCCTTCCTGAAGACTTCTGTTTTTAGCGCTCTGTCCTCTTTTATAATTACTTTACAATCCAAGAAGGCTAGTTGGTTCTCTTGAATGTCCTCACGAGTAAATTTAATGTTGAAGTCTACAGAGTTGAGGTGATCTGTGAAGGATTGAATTTCTTGTTTCTTAATTATGACAAAAGTATCGTCCACATATCTAAACCAGTGTCTAGGTTTTGTCCCTGGGAAGGATGTGAGGGCCTGTTTCTCCATCTCTTCCATGTAAAGATTAGCCACTATGGGTGAAACTGGTGAGCCCATAGCACAACCATGAATTTGTTTATAAAATTTTTCCCGAAATTGAAAATACGTAGTATTAAGGCAGATTTCTAATAATTGGCAGATGTGATCCGGTTTAAGTTTGGTTCTTTCATGCAGAGAAACATCCGCCAGCAGCCTCGTCCTCACCACTGAGACTGCTGCTGGGGTTGGGACAGATGTAAAGAGAGAAGTCACATCGTATGATGCCAAAGTTTCCTCAGGTTCCAATATGAGGTCTTTGATCCTCTCTACAAACCCTGTGGTATTCTCTACGTGATATTCAGTGTTACCAACCAACGGAGCTAAAATAGTTTTTAAATATTTGGCTACATTGTATGTAGAGGAGTCAATGCTACACACAATGGGTCTGAGGGGGAACCCTTCTTTATGTATTTTTGGCAGGCCATAGATACATGGCGTGGCCTCTCCCGGGTATAATCTAAAATACATCTGTTTGTCTATATGTTTTCCTTTCTCTAACTTTTGGAGACAGTCAATCATTTCTTTCTTGTATCTATTGGAAGGGTCCCTTTTTAGTTGCTCATACGTGTTAGAATCACTGATTAACCTATTTATTTTGTCTTCATAATCCAATGTGTTGAGAAGCACTGTGCATCTGCCCTTGTCTGCTGGCAAAATAGTAATATTTTTGTCTTTTTGTAGAGTAGTTAACGCCTTTCTCTCTTCTAATGTTATGTTGGACGGAGGAAGTTTGGCACTACTGAGAAGAGCTGATATTTTAATGCGTAGATCATCTGCCTCTGCATACGAAAGTTTGTTATTTTTAATAGCCGATTCAGTAGCTGTGATATAATCTATTGTAGGTATAGTTTTAGGAGTCACTGAGAAATTTAAACCTTTGGTAAGTACCGCCTTTTCTGTCTCTGAGAGATCTCTGTCTGACAAATTTTTGATCCAATTCTCCCTTGCAAACTGTTCATTCCTAATTTTTCGCGTGTTTACCAGTAGCTGAGATTGTTTCAGTAAAAGTAATTTTTGAAATTTACCCTTTTGTCTCTCTTTGGTTTTGCTGTGGTGCCTCATATAACCGGATTTAGTAAATTCACACACTTCCTGATAGATTTTGTGGGTAAGTTTAGTTTGTAATCGCTGATAATAAGTTTCTATTTCTGACTGTTTGTTTTTTATCTCTATGTTAAGTCTCCTAATTCGCAAATTTAGAATTTTCCTAGTATAATTTTGTTGCATTTTATCGGCTAAGTATCCAGGTTCCAGGGGTGCTTGCTTCAAGCATTTAGGAATTAACCGGCTCTGTCTACATCTAAGATTGAATCTGAGGTGGTTCTTTAAATCAGCTAATTTAAAGGTGGCCTTTTCTAAGTTACGTACCAGCAGAAGGATGTCTCTCCCAAAGTTGGCAGCAATACGACTGTGTAAGCTCTCAGTCGTACAGGAGTGGTCCATCGATGAGAAGGTTTCTTCAGCCGTCATCTGTACAAAAGTGAAGGTTTCGGACGTTTCGCCTCCTATCCAAGAGGCTTCGTCAGCGAACTAAAGTCTGACTGGTCGTATCGGCCCCATTTATATATCCCTAATGTCCAGACATGGTGGCGCCGGACACAGCTATGATAGGTCCCTACTCTCAGGTTGGGAGGGGCGGGGGACCCCTCTCTGTGGCCCCACTGATTGTTCCTACATTCCTGACTAACGATTGGCCTATTACCCCCACTGCCTCCGGTATCACCTCATCAGCATAACGACCCTCATCAGCATTGCGAAAGTTGCCTAACCTGTTTTGCCTGAGCAGGCTATTGTATGAACGATCCAAATTGAACCTCACCCCACCAGACCGATTTAACGAAGGATTTTGTTGTTTTATAAGAATCGCTTCTTTTACGCCCCTTTCAAATTAGGGATTATAAATGGGACATTAGGGATATATAAATGGGGCCGATACGACCAGTCAGACTTTAGTTCGCTGACGAAGCCTCTTGGATAGGAGGCGAAACGTCCGAAACCTTCACTTTTGTACAGATGACGGCTGAAGAAACCTTCTCATCAACGGGAACTAAGGTTTTACTTTGTGTGGGGCCCACCTTTAAATCCCCCTTGTGGCCGATCTTTGGTGGAATGGGGTGAAAGTAATCCATCTCAGCTGCTCTCGATAACGTTGAAGTCAATCAAGCGTTGAGTGGCACAAACGCCACAACCTTGCCATGCACTCCATTTGGACTCCTTTGGACTCACACGTCAACACTGGACACTTAGCAGGCATAAGCACGTGTGCACGCTTTTGCAGATAACTATTTCATTGTTTATATCCAAACGAGACCCCCCTTTCAGATGTTTGTGCTTTCAGGCTACAAATGGAATGTCTCTTCCGTCAGTCGTAACATGATCCTCAGCTTCATGGCTGTAGTGTTTAGCCAGGTCTATTCTAACACAGAATGTTAGATACCCATTTTTTTCAGCTTGATACCTGTACTCACTCTGGAACACTCACAAATACGGATACCAAGTACTGATACCACTCATACTTATGATGCATAAAATTTCAATCAACGTAGTACTTTACAAATATCCGATATCTTGAAATAACGCAGGATCTACCCAGTACATATTCCTGGTATCAATATTGATTTTGCACAGCCTCATTTGAGACGTGAGATAGTTTTTGAACTGAGTAAATCAGTCCAGAGTGTCTATCCTTTTCTTTGTAGTCGCATTTTTTTCCTGCCACCTAAAGTGGACTCTATCATGTCTGAGAGTAGAGTGACTGTTCAAAGAGCTCCCAGCTGCACCCTGAAAGGATTCGCAGACAAATAACTCAACTGGTAGCCCCAACGTTGGATCCACACCTAAATTTCCTCACGTGTGTGAAACTCATTGCCCCCCACCCCACCCTTTTTTCTTTTGCGGTGAGGAGTCAGGACACCATGCATGGAACCCTGCTCACAAGTTGCGCTTGTTCACCTGACCTTGGCTGGACTATGCGTGGCTGAGCACATTTTCTTCCACCTTGTACATTTTTAGAACACTTTCGGAAGCCAAATCGGCAAAGTGGCTCCTCGTGAGGCTGGGCCTGTATAGAAGAGAGACCCTCAGCTGGCTCACTTCCCCCTGCCATCGAGGTAGTTCAGTTAATGGTCTGAAAATGTCCCTGGCCTTGATAGAAAAGCTGGGCCAAGCCCCTTCAGTGCTGCGAACTCTTCCAATCCACTTCTTTAGCCACCGCAACTCTTATCTGTTCTTTTTTGGCGCGTGATCACGACTGTCCAAGAGTTGGGCTATTCTCACAGAATGTAATGGCATAATAGAAGACATTGCGGACTGCACGTAAAATAGGGATGGATATCATTAAGACTTTAATGATACTGTTCATATCTGTATATTTTTCATGTTGAAAAAGACCAGAACAAAATATTAGACTTAACACTTTATAGCTATCTCAATGGCTTTGCAATATATAGATATTTTTTTAGATTCAGAAAACTTAGCGTCCCACAGCCGGGGTCATATCCTATAAATTATTTTCAAAATTTATTGTTTGCAATACCTGACGGAGGTCATGGTAATATTTTCATTTCTCTTTCAGGTGCTTAAGTGCTGCTGCTCTTTTCCCTTTTCTTTTGACAGAATGCTTGAGCATTCACGAGAGGGGGCGAGCGGGAAGAAAACCTCTACATCCCGCTCCCTTTTCTTTTGATGCTTCCTATTCACACTGCCGACTCGCAAGAAAAGTACTGTCGTTTCTCTTTCTGCCCGAAGAGAATTAACACACTGTAGATGCATTGAAGTTCAGCTTTTTTCGTGGTTCTATTTCAGACCTATAACCTGGGGGTAAATATGCAATTAAAATAACATCAGCCTGCTTTCACCACTACTCTCATCTTTCGCATCAGCAGCAGTTAGTACAAGCACCGAACAACATGGTGACTTGGTTCTCCTAATTGCTTTTGTTTTTAATTGGCAAAGAACGCTGTAAATATTGCATCAGTATTACGTTCTCATCATTTTGTTGTTTTCATCTATTTATAAAAGCTGTATGTCCATTAAAAATGAGCTTTGGTGGCTTTTCAGTATTTATAAATGCTGGGTGGTTTTAATCTGGTTTGATTTCCTCTGTAATGATTATCAAAGTTGGTTCCCTAAATATTTCCCACATCATCTCTTTTATAAACTTCCGCCTTGTTCTTTAAACAGTATTGCTAAAATAAGGCAATATGTAGGTCAGCTTTTATGGGAACAATTTGACACAACACGTGACATCTCTTGCTCGAGCCGCGCTTTGCCTTTTGGTGTGCAAAAGGCAAGCCTCACTTCTTCGCCCAATGTTTGTGTTTTTGTAAGTAGCCGGTGGCGAGTTGCCGAGCCCCCCATAGAAAAAAAAAAAAAAACTCAGATCTGTGCAGGGCTGATAGTGTGCGATGCCTGGCGAAACTCCACCAAAGAGATGCCTGCATCACGGGCCTACTTCGTTAGCTCTGGCCCGACGATGAAACTACAAATGAAAATAGGTTTTGACACTCGGCAGAGCGAACTGTGGCCCAGCATCACAAAGGCTACTAAACCCTCCTTGTTTGTCTGGAGGGGATGATGGCTGGAGGCTTCAAACCAGACAGAACCCCCTGCCTGGTTGGTCATAGGGCAATCCAGAACAAGAAGCAGCCTGTGGCCAAGTCAGTCAAATGCTGACTACCACCTGCAGAGTGGTGCCAGAGACAGCTCAGTCCGTGTCTTGGTCATCTGGGTCAGAGTATTAGGAACAGCCTTCACGAGATCCTGGTAAAGTTCAATATCACTTTGATTTATTTCTTTATTTCTTTGAGTTTTTTTGTTATTCTTTTTATTCATGTGGTTTAAAATTATAGCCTTGGAAATGGCTGTCAAGTACTAGTTTCCACCAAGTCGCCACGGTCACCTCACTATGATTCTCCATTTTACATCTTGTGGATGTGACAACGAAACAATAAACCCCTTTTGTACTCCCTTTTGTTGCGGGTATCAATGCAGTCAACGATAGGGCCACCCACTGTCCTTGTCATTAGTCCATTCCATACAAAAGAGACTTCCAGTGAATCAACAGGTCTATCGATTTCCAGTCGCCACTTATGTGTAACACGTAAGAAGAAACTGTCGTGTGTCATCCATGGTTGTTGTTTTTTTCTTCTTTTTTCCTACTCCACCTGATAAGAATTCATCCTATATTTGTAACACCAGCTTATCCTTGACAAGCTCCAGCAAAATAAAAACTGTTCCAAATCGTACCCTGGCAAGCCGATATAGGACAGCTTGGTGAAAAACGTGACATCGAGTAGACCCACACGTGAATGTACGAGTTGCTGTGACAGTGGCACCGATACTGACGGCTAGCCCCCCCCCCCCCCCTTGCTCAGCGCTCGAAGGCGGAGTGTCAGCTGGGGCATTACCATAGGCTGACCTTTGCCGCCGCACTCCACACTGCAGTGTTTTCTGACATTCAGGGGCGCTGTGGGGGAGACAGGAAAAGGGTGGACGGATGGCCGGTGGCTGTTTCTCGCCTGTAGGGGATTGGTGCCTGCGTGTCCTTTTAACAGACACAGCGCTGGCTTATGCTGGCATTTTATTTCTCGCGGCATCAATCAAATGCATTCGGCAACCATTTTCGCTTTTGAAAAGCCCGAGCAAAGGCGGCGCTGTATTTGATATGTGGCTTTCTTCCAACCTGGGCACCGCTTGTTGCCAGAGAGAGAGTGTCGTTATCTTTATGTGAAATCCTGGCACTCTGATAAATGGGAGCCGGAAATCGTGCCCGACTGACATCAAGGCGCTGTGTACCTAAAACTCCTTCCAAGGCCGAGGAAAGAAGAAAAACATATCAGACCAATTAAAGTTAATTCATGGCGACACAATAAATCGAGAGCAGGGATTGCTGCCATATGGTGGTCCAAGCTGTAAATCAGAAAGCCAGGCAAGGGAGGAACGAGAGGCTCAGCAGAAAGGGCGCATCCAGCATCAAACAAAATTGTCCTATCTATTGTAAGATTGCCGTTTTACACCCACCAATCTAATCTTTTTTTCTTTTTTGCTTCCCCATACCCCGACTCCCACACTTCCACCGTGGCCCTGCAGCACCCCAAGGTGCAACGCTCGCAGGTATCTGTGTAAAAGTGGCAGCTTCATCAAGGCTTGTTTTTTTCCTCTTACCAGGAGGATTTAAATGAGATGTCGTCCTGACCTTTTTGAGCTCCTGCTTTTTAAAGCAAGATCAGCCCTCCCCAAACCTGCCACCTGCCCTTTCTATCTTTCCACCTCTCTGTCTCACTTTGTCACCCTTCCCCAGACTTCTCTCCTTCCCCCGCAGGGGGAAAAGACACCTTTAAGCCATCACAGGCATGCCAAGGTTGCTTTGTGGGTAATTGCATCCCTCATAGACTCTGTTTGTCTGCACACACTTGCCACAATCCGTTGATACCGCACAGTAAAAGGAGAGAGGGCACCAACTCTTTTGACTTAATTTGCTCCCTGACTGTTCTTTAGTGCTGATTAAGCAAGCATCTGTGTTGTTTGCAATCCAGCAGTAAGCCAAGTGGAGCAGAGCTAATGCTTTCTCCCTCTGTTTTACATCAGGGTTATTGCACAGAGTGACAGGCATTTATTGAAGCTGAAGCCTCATTTCTTTCTTTCCACTCCACCCGGGTCCGGCTCCACCGTCTATTGTCGCAGAAACTTAACCACGCCTCCCTGGCTCGGTGTGACTGCGGTATTGATAAGAAACGAGCACGTCGCCAATGGGCCCCTTGAGTGTGTTCTTTTGAAATGTGCAACACTCATCAGCTTGCTTTGCTGCGGGCGTGTGGGGACTTGGAGGTAAAGTGTGGGTAGCAGTGTCCTACAAGCAGACGAACATGAAGGGCAAAGATATGTGGGGAATGGCGGGGTGGGTGTTGGGGGACTTCATTTAAACTCGCTTTCCCTCAGGCTCATTTTACTTCTGAGGTTCGATGTTTAATTCAAGTTGATAACAGCATCAAATGCCACTTTACCTGATGCTCCAGGTGCGAATCAGTGTGTAATTCAACAGACTTCCTAAGGTGTCTGCCTGTGGGGATAAGTTCTTTTAATCAGCGCTGCTTCTGTATTGCTAAGCAACCTAACCACCACCCCCCTCCTTTTTTGGCTTTCCACAGTGTGAGGAGAAGTGCGTGCCCCATGTTGCATTAGTGTCTGTGTGAAATGCTGGCCTGTCTGCCAGTGCCAGGTGACCTCCCCCTCCAGCTTCTCCCCCACACGCAGATGAACACTGGACTTCAGAAATGTAAGTAGTGATGAACCACCAGTACCATCCCACACAGCAAACCAATCTGTTCCAATCGTGCCAGCATGCTTCCTCAGTCCGGTTCATGTTTTGAGTTGTGAAAAAGACATTTTTCGATATTAGAGAGACATTAGACTGTATTCAGAATGAACAATGAGTGCTTACAGGGGAAATAAATGTAGGTTCCGTTTTAAACGTTTTGACAGTAATTTGCCATTGGTTGTAATTTAAGGATGACATGTTTGCCGCATACTGTCGATGGCCAAACATCGATTTATTAAAACTATATACGTAGTTCGCTCGTATGCTCGTTAGACTTTAGCATTCAGAATTAACAGTGATTTTGTGAGAAGGCCTGACTTTCAGAGTTTTCATTCCCCATTCAAAGACCTGAAAGCATTTTGTCAAAACACCTGGGTTTTCATGGACGCCGCCGCCCACGCTTTCTTCACCCCAATCATAAATGGACTGTCGTAGTGCACCATGCTTTTGCAAATCACTCTCATAAATCAGTCACTTGTCAGACATGGATTACAGCTCACGCCGTGCGCCATTCAATCCTAAAAAGTACCTCTCCTCCCCCATCGGTAAAATTCTGCATGACCCATTTCTATGATTTTTTTTTTTTTTTTACTTTTTTTGCAAAAAGCTCCAGCTCATCAGGACTGTAATTTCACAATCTCAGTCATCAGCCAATCCCCTCTGGGAGATCAGCAAGCATGAGGGAGTCTTCTAAGTGCCAGCGTCTGTTACCGCATTCGGGCAGGCTTGTGACCATGGTTGCAGCCATCAGTTGTAGGACTGTTTTCCCGCTTCAAGGCGCATCCGAATTCACAGGGCAAAAATGAAGTTCCGTTTGTTTTTTTTGTTTTTTTTCCTGTCCAAATCGCTCGTCCCTTTTGGTGACAAATGCTCTTCACACTGTATGTTTGGTCTTTGGTATATCATTTCAAGCCATTGTTTTTTTCCTCATCATTAATCTCTAATACTTTCCCCCTTTCCTTCTGCTCTTCAAAGAATCATTAGCATTCTACGTTTCTTCAAAGAAATGTACGGCCCAAGTCTTTTCATCCACTTCTTTGCACAAAATCTATTTTCCATTCTTTAATTTCAGGGTCACAAGAGACAAGCAAGTCGATTCTCCAAATCACAGGTTTGACAAGAGCACAAATGAGGAATCAGCTACCATGTGAACTGCTGCACTTTCCATGTTTTGATACCATTGTAGACTAATCTGCTTCCTGTCCATGTTCTCAGTGCAGTTTACTCGAAAAGAATAGAACAAATCTTTGACACTACTGGCCTCGAACGTCTGTATGAAATAGACAAAAGCTTTACCACACTCTGTTGGTCTTCACTTGAAATCAAGTTAATGAGCTCCTGTTTTCTATGTGAGGACTGTGTTTCCGCTGTAGTCCCACAAAGGCCTGATGTCTGTCCTTCACACATTCCTCCCCATCAATTTTCACCAAAAAGCTCCAAGACCACCAGACTCGCTTGCGCTCAGCCACTCCTGAGTCCATGCATAAGAGAAGTCGTTTAAAAGTTATGAGTTAGCAGGTTTCTGTCAGCGGCAAGGTCAGAGCAGCTGCTCTATTTATCGTTGCAGAGTGCCTGTTCGGAGATGATGGCTATGAAAGGCAAAGGCTGTCCGAGGAGTCCATCAGGTGCACTGATATACAAAGGGGTCGCAATGCTCAGGGCTTATCCGGCAGGCAGGATGTCTCAAATACCAGGAAATGGCCCCTGGTCCGTCATTCTTCCAAGCAGAACAAACAAACCTGGCACGGCAGGCGCCGCTGGGTAGATTTTTATTGTATTCGTTGTTTTATTCTTATTTATTTTTGCATCTCACAGAGATCAAAAGCAGTCATCTGCCTTCCTCCCGCTCCTTATGATATTTTCCTTTTTGAATATCTTACTCTCTGGACCTGCCAGCATGACATGCTGTGTGTTCAGCTGCTTTTGAAGGAGGTGACTACATGCATCGAACCGAATTCAGCAGTCTAATTTAACACTGAAGCTTCAGACTCAATTTCCTGCTCCCGAATGGGAATTTGCAAGTCACAACAGCGTGAGTGCCCCGGCACCCCGCCGCTTAAACCATGTTCAATAAAAACAGTGGTTTGAATAAAAGAAGCCCTAATTAGAGCCTGCTGACTGTGCACTTGTGCGCCAACAGCGGGGTAATTAACACATGGCCAAACTGAG
The DNA here is from genome assembly GCF_051943395.1 of Hippocampus bargibanti. Lineage (NCBI taxonomy): Eukaryota > Metazoa > Chordata > Actinopteri > Syngnathiformes > Syngnathidae > Hippocampus > Hippocampus bargibanti. The sequence continues at coordinate 7,051,697 of NC_142749.1, read as the reverse complement.
CCCTTTCCCCTGCTCTCCATTGGAAAAGGCACTTAGCTAAAGATCTTAGATGATGCGCCTTGTACCAGCAGCCTCCAGCAAACTTTATTCACATCTTCGTTAACCCTTCCTTGATATTTAAAACCGCTCTCCGTCTGCTGTACACAACTGATAACTACAACAGAAACATTTTCATGGCTTAATATAAAGAATAGAAAAGGCGTTTGATACAGGTTTTAATAAAGGGGCGCAAGGGGACTTTTCCAGCATGTCTTTGACGTTGGACTTGGCTGTCTTGTTTCTTTTCTTCTCGAAAGGCTCTGTCGTCTGGCCTTGGGGTTATCCTATATGATGCATGACTCATCAACCGTGATACTGTCGCTGGCAAGTCATTATCACTCACGCTGCTATTTGTTTGATAACCTGACACATGGAATATGTATAGAAAAGCCAGTGAGAGGAAAAAAAATTCAATGACTGTGTTAGGTCACTGGCAATGAAGGGTGAATGATGACGTTGTAGAGAAGAAACATATTTTATGACACTCGATCTTTCATTTTTTTAAGCATCTTGAATATATGCAGATTGGTACTACAGTGGCAGCATAGCTGCATAGTTTGCTTTGGACTTGTCCAAGTTGGGTTTTATTGCCGAGTCCAGTATGTTCTGCATGTTGACACTATGAATAATGGGAATCTGCTTTAGCCTTTCTGCAGTCAGCTTCAATGTCACAAAGGCCATTTATCATTAGCAGCAGTTGACAGGTTCTTCGCCACGTGTCTGCTTCTGTCTGTGTTTGCTTAAGTTGGCATTTATTCAGTGACACGCGTTAGGCCTATGTGTGATGGTGGTTGTCAAGTCTTGCCGCTTGGCCCAGACCCTGGCAGTAACGAGGCTGCCGTCAGCAGGCTGGACACTTAAAGTAGCAGCAGCCCACATCCCCTCGCCCTCACATGCAGGCCCTGTGCACTTTTCACCATTGTTTTCCACACCAGAATAAAGGGGGGGAATCAATTAGCCTGACGGTGCAGGGGGTTCGGAACTCCAGCATACAGTCCCCGCCGTGCCTCATCCCTCAAGCTGACTCGGTTCACTGTGAGACTGAATGGAACAGCCAAGAGCATATGAAATAACAGGTGTCTGGCAGCAAGTGAGACGTTTCACCTTGCTGCTCCATCAACTTAGTGAAAACGGCCTTCTCTATCTACTTCCCGTTAACTGAATGGGCCAGTCGAATAGTCATAAACATCAAGTCAGTTCACTTCAATTTGCCGCGGGACAGTTCAGAACGATTCAAGACTGGTCTTAACACTTAGCCTAATTTTCCACGGCGAGGTGTGCCAAGATGATGTGACATGGCATCATTCCAGCGTGACGAATTGCCTTGTCCACATGTAGATTTTTTTCTGGGGTCCGATTGAAGAGCTGTTGACATGTGACGTGTTCTCTTCTGATCTGCTGGTTACATGCACCACTGCATTAATCAGGACGGCAGCATAGCACGCAGATGGTCGTAAACATGACATGATCTATCGAGATGGAGTTCACTCATCTATTTAGCTGAGTCATTGTGCTTGTTTTCCACTTAATTAAAGAAATCACTTGATTAAAATAAAACAAAATAGTGGCAAGTACTTGAAAACAAGAGCTTACCATTGCAAAAAAAGTACAGGTAGGCTGGATTGACTGTCCAGATTGATGTTGAAATCAATGTGGTTTATTGAAAAAACCACACAGACAACACAAGTCTTGCTTGGTTTCATCCACGTTGACATAGTATACATTATGCTCAGGGCTCAAACACATTAACAATCTACATTATCCTTTCTTTATTGAATGCATTTAAATGGGCTCACAAGTGAACTATCACCTCACGCCGTCATGTACAAACACCCCCTATTTCACACTGTCAATTTGAGAGGTTAAATTTAGCCCAGATGCTTAGGTGTAACAAATGTCTGCTAGCTGGAGCCACCAAAGTCTCCCCGCAGATCAGAGCCTGTGTCTGATTACTCGTCTGCTGTCATGTCGCGCTTGTCGCGTTGTTTTTCTTTTTCTCCGACGCAGCCACGTAGTGGGGGGGAGCGTCATTGCCACATAGCCACTTTTTACCTCATCCCCAAAGAGGTTTATTTTTCATCCGCACCTGTTGTTTTGTTAGTTCGACACAGGTATGGATGACACCAAAACTATCAGGGCGGTTTTATAATAAGGGGATGGGAATCTCCTTCAAGATGTGGCGCGGGGATTATGTGATTGAACGCGATGGATTTGGCGTTGTGGCTCATGACCCATGATCAGATTGTAATCTTATCCAGCAAAGAATTCGACTAAAACAACAGTGTTTTCAGTCAATGATATATATATATATATTTCCCCTCTCTATTTCATCTGTTATAGGGGACACCACACAAAGGATGAGATCCACTTCATTCCCAACCCCTGCAGAATTGGATGCCTATGCTAAAAAAGTTGCCAACAACCCCCTCACCATCAAAATTTTCCCCAACAGCGTCAAGGTCCCGCAGCGCAATCACGTCCGGCGTACCGTCAACGGGCTGGACACATCGGGCCAGCGCTATAGTCCCTACCCTGCTGCTCAGGCCAGCACCAAGACTGGCCTCCTCGCCATTGTCAAGGTGCCCACCGTCAAGGGCATCCTCAAAGATTCCGCCGGCAGCCGAACGCGCCTGCACCCCGAAGTCATCATGAACCACCTGAGGGGCCCTTACCAAGTGACTTCGACTAGCACTTTAAACCACCGCCACCCGACTCTGCCCAACTTTCCCCAACCTCAGCAAAGCTTAGCCCTGCAACCCCACAACGCACCCCAGACTCTACAGATGCCACCAGCTCAGCAGCAGAGCCTCAGATGTGCTCTCCCTGTGGCCCAGAACTCTCAGGGCCCACCTAGACTGCAGACTGTCTCCCAGCACCAGGCCCTCGGCCACCCGCAGGTCCCCTCCGCTGTCCTCCTTCAGCAGCAGCAGCAGCAGCAGCACCTTCTGCAGCAGCAGCCGCCTGGCCTGCAGGGGAGCAGAGAGCTGGCAGATGGCGACGCACCGCCTAACGTGACCGTCTCTACCTCAACCATTCCACTCCCGATGGCCATAGGGCTGCACCAGGGCCAGCAGCCAGACCTGAGCACCATCGTGCACCAAATCAACCAGTTCTGCCAAGCTCGGGCCCAAGGTGCCGGTTCAGCCTCCCTGTGCGAGGGCCGGATCGCCAACCCCAGCCCCATCAGTCGTAACCTGCTCATCAGCGCTTGCTCCAGGGTGTCCATGCATAACAACAACTCGGCTTCTGCCGCTGCCGCCGCCGGCTTCCCCCCGCACAACTGCATCCACGGCCCTCAAGACAACGTCAGCATCCCAACGGGTCCCCACCCTTTACCCAGCATGACCATGAACCACTTGCCTTCCAACCACACGGATCTCAAGCAGCAACAGCACCCTCAACAGCACCTGCACCCAAAATCCAATCAGCAGTTGCAACCAAACACACAACAACAAAAGATGCGCTGCACTTGGAATCCGCCTCACTTGTCCCACGTGCCCCATATTCCCAATGGTTGCAAGCAGCCTACCTTCCACTTGAAGGGACTGGCCTACCCCCCAGAGATGTGCGTGGGACAGCCGTACATGCTGAAGCCCCCTATCGAGAGGCCCACCCCCTCTCCGCCCGTCAACCACAATGGCGTGACGGGCTCCGTGGCGCACTACCCCAACGGTCACTACTTCCAGTCCCACATTTGGAACAGCAGCATCCTTCCCACACCCAACAGTGACAGCTCCGGGTCTCAGGACGTAGCCATGCCATTCCACGGAGCGGGCCCGGGAGGCTGCACCGCACTAGAATGTGGGCCCCCGGGGGCTCCCCATTACAGGCTACCGGCGAGCTCCTCCACCTCCTCTGCCCAGACTAATCTGATACAAACCGCAGATTACAGGGGTGGGGACTTCCAGACGCCCTACTTCCGCGATCAGAATCTCGAGTTAATGGGCAAGATGCACAGGCCCCCTGTGAGCAGGGTGGGGCCGGAGGTCGGGGATGGGAGAAGCGCTCTCATCCAGCATCCAGGGTACAGATAAGCTATGGCCTTGTCTCCGCAGGTTATCAGCCCCCTCCCCCTTCCACAACCCCTTTGTTTAGTCTTAAGAACACACATGATAACTTGACAATAATCTTAAAGAGGGTAAATGAATATATTTAATACATGAAGAACAGTACTTTTCTTTTTTTCCCCTATGGTCAGTCTTGCAAGTGATCAATCGTTTTTTTTTTTCTCTCTTTCTTTTGAGGTTTGTGAATGCTTCTACCTGAAACATTTAGGAATCATGTTCCGGCTTTAGTATTTTTTCTCCCCACGCTTCTGCCGTGTGTCATTCCTGCTTTTTTGCTCCATCGTACATGCGTGTGCCTAGGTCTCGACAGATCCTGTGTTAGTTCCACTTGACTCGTTTGCAAGGGTTTCTCAAGCGCACATAATTCCTCGCCGGAAAAAAAAGTGTCGACACCTACTGTCGGATCTGTTGGGAAAAATTTCTGACTTTGACCCGTCAAGTAGACAAGGAAAAGACTTTTTACGTGCTGAATAATCTTGTTTGAAACAGAAGCCGGAAAATGTGTGTGTCTAAGTATGCAGAGCTTTTACTATTTTCAGATGTCGTTATTTATTTGTGTAGTAGGACTATTGAAACTTGATTCCTTGCCGTCGCGTACAGACAAACGCAATCAACTTGTTTGTAACAATGCAAGGACCCCCCCGCAGGGCGAGTGCGCGTTGCCACGACGATGTGCTCTGTCCTGCTACAAATGCTGCAATGAATTCAGGTGTTTTTCCAAAAGCCTCGCGGCCGTGCCAGGAAGGCCTCGGTTGCAAGGTCGGAAAAAGTTTCGAGTAGAAAAGTCACAAGCGCTAAGAGATGGCCCGAGTCTAGCGAAAACTGCGCTCAACGTAAATGAGAGCCCTCCCTACAGATTGGGTAGAAAACACAAGTCCGTATTTACATTCCTATGACTTAAAGAAAACTGGACGCCAATAATTAACTCATTCACTGCCAGACATGCAAAATTGTGTCCACTCCAGTGCCAGGGTTTTTGTCATTGAATTCCAGGACCCACAGAATTTTGAGTTTTAGGACTACATAAACGTTCAATTCAGCGTAAGAACCCTTCGACTCTCTTCTTTCATCAGAAATAAAGGTTAATTCCTAAATTATATGGGGCTGGAGTTATATGAGCTTGAAATGAGGGCGGCTGTCCAAAATACAATGCAATACATACGTATTGGTTTATATATCGCTTTACCAACAGCTGAAGCTGGAACAAAGCAATAAAATAGAAAAAAGGGAAATGCTGCCAGAGGCCATGGCCAGCACTTTATTGACACCCAAACAAGAAAAAGCAAAACCCGAGCAAATTTGTGAATGGCGCTCTACGTCATATTTTTAATTCCTGAATAAATTCGTAAAGGGCAGTGAATGAGTTATAAAAACGGAATGTTGTTATCGCAATTCAGAAGGCAGTTGGGAGTTTAAAAAAGCTCCCTTTTCCAAAAGCCGTTTATGTTGAGCGCTATGTTAGTGGAGCCATTTTTGTTCGCAAAACATTATTCCATCACCCTGAAAAATGTTTTACTTGAATTTGGAGCTGATTGGTGTTCAAGGCGATACAATAGATGTGAGTACATAGTGTTACTAATGCCACGCGGGATGGATTTTCGCGCGGTTGAAACCCGACTGAAAAGTGTGGTTGCTACTGATTGTGATGTGAAGACCAAATTGATCACTTGCAAGGTGACAAGGACAAAAAACAAAGCAGATTTTTTTCTTATTTTATTTTATGTTGGAACAGCAAGCGCATTGTTTATTTTATTGTACACTGGCTTACCCACTAGACTACTGTAACATTTAAACTTAAATGATTGTGTGTGAGTGCGAGTGTTTGGTCACGAATGCACTCATGTTTTGTTCACCTACAAACCCCTAAAAAGCCTTAATTGTTTGGTCCTTGGACTTTCCTTGAGCATGGTTTTAATGAAAACCCCCAAATAATGAGAAGGAAAATGGTAAGAATACAGACACAGCGCTTTTTTTGTTATTGTTGGAGGGGGGGATTTATTTTTAATTCCCCCGGTGTTTTTATTTTCTATTGCCTAGAACGAGCAATTTCTTAGACATCTGTGATGGGACGCAAGAGAAGGAATGATGTTAATGATACAATGTTTTTAGCAATGTGTAGTTACTGAGCTATAACACCCCCCTCCACCCTAGTTTCAAAGCTTCAGTTTTGCAGTTGTGACTATTTATAATATTTGATTTGCTTGTTATTTAAGTCCCCCCCATCGCCTCCTGTTCCGTTGCTGTGAAAAGGAAGAAGGTCCATAGCCTATCTTGTTGTCATTTGAAGACAGATAAGAAGCAAGCAAAGCGCGTGAGAGAGAAGCAAGCAAAGCGCGTGAGAGTTGTGCTACTCTTTTTGTAATATTGTAATAATAAAATAAAGTTCTAATTTATGCTTTTGCATGGGTCTGAGACAATGCTTGGGCGATACAGTGTGTTCCTTTGCAAAGAGGAACATGCGGCATAGCAAAAATAGATAGGTGACCGCACTCAGTTCAAAGCACCAAATGTGATGTTTGTCAAACTAATTGCCGCAGCAATCTCACACCGTTTGATTCAGGCGCGCCACCTCCAAATAGCGACAGTAAGTCGAAGCGACAGTATGCTAGATTAAGCGTGTCTGGCTGTGATGAACGGCTCTTTTCATGCCAGTCAAAGCAAGATGGATGCAATTTTTAAAATGATCTGCATTGTTGCATGCATCTGTGTAAGCTCTCAGTCGTACAGGAGTGGTCCATCGATGAGAAGGTTTCTTCAGCCGTCATCTGTACAAAGTGAACACTTTGTACAGATGACGGCTGAAGAAACCTTCTCATTGTTGCATGCAGGCTAAAACACAAGTTCCTATTTTACAGATACAGTAAAGTCTCGTTATATCGATATTCTCGGGAGTCTGAAAAAATATTGATATAACCGGACTATCGATATATCCGATCCTGCGGCATGTAAATTTTCTCCTTGCGTTCATAGAAATAGTATCGTAATAAGCAGTACTATCGATATAACCGATATCGATATAACGAGACTTTACTGTATTTGCTTTCAAAATCAACAACGCATTTGCGCATTACGCAGTCTGTTTGCTTGCTGTGTTCACACTGGAAAGTTGCTCATCTCTGTGGACTTTGGTCCTCCTCGCCTACTCTCTGCAAATAGGCCTCTCCAGCTCCACCCTGTGGAACCAAAAAGGCATTGAAATCACTCCTAATCATGTCAGTGTTTCCCAATTTTTTATTGAGCCAGCACATAGATTTGACCTTGCAAACAGAATGTCACAAAAAAAAAGGATTTCATTTCGTCTCAAAAGTATTCACAAATGTGTGAAATATGGGTCTTCATGCTTGAACACAAAATATTTTCATCCTGCTACTCTATTCTTATGAATCGCAACAGATGGGTACAGAGGTTCATTGTACAGTCTGTTGTCACTTCACGTCACTGGTACAGGTAAGTGTGTGTGTGTGTGTGTGTGTGTGTGTGTGTGTGTGTGTGTGTGTGTGTGTGTGTGTGTGTGTGTGTGTGTGTGTGTGTGTGTGTGTGTGTGTGTGTGTGTGTGTGTGTGTGTGTGTGTGTGTGTGTGTGTGCGCGTGTGTGTGTAGGGATACACACCTACAATTTAATTTTGGGGTCAGTAGAGTAATGATGCCACAAGTTGGGAATCACTGGTGTGTTTCTATATTTCTCTATGTATGTATGTATTTATTTATTACCTCTGTTTGTCTGAATCGACGCATCGTCTGGCCTGAGGTGTCGCCTTCGATCGCAGTAGCCAGGCTCCTCGTGGATTTTGCCAAGGTGGATGTTCCATTTGTTCCAGTTGACTTCCTCCACCCTGCCACGACAGGAAGAAACATGCTCCAATGAGAGGTCAGTTGTTGAGTGCCGCGTCTCAAGATGCAAGCGTCTTTTGTTTTCAACCATAGATTAACACCTCATTTCCAGGAACAGGTTAAAGCGTGACTCAGTAAGGGCAGCATTGTGAGCAAGTGGTTAGTGGTTCTGAAGTTGTGTGTTCAATCAGAAACAGAAAGCCTTTAAACTCATTCACTGCCAGATACGTATGTGCAAAAATGTGTCCACTCCAATGCCAGGGTTTTTCATCATTGTCACTCAAATTTCAGAACCCACAAAATATTATCAGAGCATACCCATTCAATACAGTGTTAGAAACCTCAGACTCTCTTCTTTCATCAGAAAAAGAGTTAATTCCTAAATTATATGGGTCTGTAGTTATATGAGCTTGAAATGAGGGCAGGTGTCCAAAACACAACACAATACATACATATTGGTTGATATAGGGCTTTAACAACAGCTGAAGTTGGAACAAAGCGCTAACATGGGGGAAAAAATGAAATTCTCCCCGTTGTGGAGAAGAAAAAAACATTGCCAGAAGCCATGGCCAGTGCTTTATTGGCACCCAAGCATGAAAAAACAAAACCCGAACAAATTCGGGAGTGGTGCTCGATGTCATATTTTCAATTCCCGAATGAATTTGTGAATGGCAGTGAATGAGTTCATAGTCCCACATTGGGGAAAACTTAACTAATTCAATGCCCTTCCTGAATTTATTCGGGTTTTGGTTTTTCTTGCAGGGAGGTGCCGATAAAGCGCTGGTGAGACCTCTGGCAATGTTTTTCCCTTGCACGAGAGGGCAGCATTTGCCTTTTGTACATCCGCCCCCATTTCAAGCTCCGCTAACTCTAGACCCAATAACTTGAGAATTAACTTTTTTTTCTGATGAAAGACGAGAGTCTAAGGTTTCTTACGCTGCATTGAATGTTTATGTAGTCCTAAAACTCAATATTCTGAGGGTCCTGGAATTTGAGTCAAAATGACAAGAGCACTGGAGTGAACACATTTATGCACATTGTCTGTCAGTGAATTGGTTAATTGAGGCCACTTGTTCACGCACGCATACACTCTGATGGGAAACGGGAGTTGACCCAATATTTAGCTTCTATATGAATTACATATCAAAATATCTGAAATATATAACCCAAATAATACAACAAAAGTTTAAAAAAAGTGAGGGAAAGAAATGGCGAGGGGGGTGAAGGGAAGGAACCATATTGTAAGATTGGCTTTGTAAAATATCGTGTCTCACCACTAGAGGACGCACTTTCCCCATATAAACACCCAACTATTGCCAGCCATTACAGTAATCATGTTCCATACTCATTTTTCTCAACTGCGGCCTGAAATTGTTTCACTTTTGGCATTCGAGGTTCTCTCCATCACAATAAAAAGCTGACCTGAAACATCGGCGGCAGTCTTGGTCAGAGGGCGTGCCCAGATTTTTGTCCACCCCACAACGAAGCCTCTTCTTCACCAGCAACGGCAACCTTTTCTCCATGTCCAGAATGGTGATTGCCCTCTGACAAAATGAAACGAAACACAACCTGTCCAATCACGGCTGTTGAGTCCGCTAACGGTATGGCCGACCTGTAATTTCCAGATGCTCGCGCTCTCCATGGTGATCTTCTCCACCGTGCGGTTCATGAGGGCAATGAGCATGTTCAGCAGCAGGATGTAAGTGAGGATGATGTAAAAGATGAGCAGGACGTAGAAGACCTCTTTGTACTGGTAGTGCTCGGTGAACTCCATGTCACCCATGCCGATGGTAAACTTGAAAAGCTGCAGCGTGGTGTAAGAGATGTTTCGAAAGGTGGGTTTGATACATTCGGAGTCGGGGTCAAGTGGTCCGAAGAGACGGCCTCTCTTATCTGTTGTGTTTCTCACAGGGGGCTCAATGAGCAGCGTGACCACGGCTGTGACAGATGATAGAATGTCAACCACGCCATATGGAAAAGGCCTCGTCATTGTTCCAAAAAAACAACAACCTCAAAAACAGTATTATAATAATAATAATAATAATAATACATTTCATTTGTAAGCGCCTTTCAAAACTCTCAAGGTCACTTTACAGTCACCGGATCGGTTTTTCTGTGGGTGAGCAGCGGCAGCCACATGTGCCAGCATTCACTCAACCGAATAACTCATATAAATAAAAAAACTAGCTAGCTACAAAAAAAAATTACAAGGCCAAATTTAATGGGCATGCATCAAAAAAGCACAGTAAATGTTTGTAGTACAGTACAAAACTAATGCAATAAAATAAACAGTCCAGTATCAACATACAGTATAGACAGTACTGTATAATATTACAGGTAATATTTACAGGTACACTCCTCGTCTTTCTTGATGTAATGCGCCGTAGATTCATTGACGTAGTGGCGTGCAACAGCGGCATAAATTTCGCCAAGTATGACCAGTGTTTACTCTTTTAATGGCAGCCATTTTTTAAAGATAATCTATTTACAGTTTGTAAAATTAGAGCATCCCTACTGATTTTTCAATGCTCACAGAATGTTGCAGTTCATGTAAACTAAGAAACTACCAAATGAAAAATCTGAATCTATTACTATATTAGATTTTTGTTTATTAGTAAATACCCATAGAACATGGGTGGGTTTTACCCAAATCAACATCCGAAGAGTCATATATATTGGCAAAATAATGTCTTTTAAATATCCACCAAAGTAAGATTTTTACATTTGACAAACTTTACAAGGTAGTTGCGCTCTCTTTTGTACTACGGGTTGTATATTGAAGTGTGTAGTTGTGCGCTTTATGATTGACATGCTTCACCTCTTATTCAGATTTGTATTTTTTCATTGACGACATTTAAGTTAAATTACAGTCGAATATAAAGCCAAAGACGTCAATTTAAAAGAAGGTTTCATATCAACTATGAAAATGGCTGGAACGGGACCGGGAATAGCCTACCTGCTGAGAAGCCAAAGAGAAAGACGACATAGACAAATAAGAAGCGCAGGATATCACTGAGGATCATCTGCAAGGAGAAAAAGCCGTTAATGTCTGAAAAGATCAAAAACGCTTGCAGAGGGAATTTGCGGCACCACACTTGACGTACCTTCTGTATCATAACGCTGTAGATGCCCATGTGTTTGCTGCCCCTTGCGAAGTATAGCAAGTTGACCCAGCTCAGAGCAAGACATAGCACCAGAAAGCCCAGGTATTCTTGTCTCCCAAAGACATAAAGGCCAGCGGCGGCCAGGAAGAGGACAGCCTGCAAAAAGCTGGAAAAAAAGGTCACAGATTTAACTAAAGCATCGCACAGATGATCATTATGATGGATTTATTTTATCACATGTGCATGAACCAAGCAGAGTCTATCCGCATTCTTCGGTGGAAGCACTGACCTACATTACGTTAAATAACTTTATCAAGTAATACTACATTTTCCCCAGTCAGATTAGTCTCTATGTGTAACATGTTCATCGAATGGTTTCCAGGCAATCACGGGCCACAAAAAATAAAATAAAATACATGTATTACACATATGGATACTACTATACATTGTCAACATTTTTGTTTGTTTGTTTGTTTGTTTTTTCAAGCAATTTTAAAAGACATTCGGAACAATCGTATAAAGTTTTTGCATTCAAATATATATTCCATGAAAGTACATTCATCAACACATGCATTGGATGAGTGTTACTTACAAAAGAATATCGTAATATCCATCAATCAGCAAGGTATGCAGCTTTGGTCGTTTCCTCTTCAGATCTAGTAACTAAATATTAAAGCATGTGGCATTATATGGAGGTAATATTTCGAAAATTAGAATATAATGAAAATGTTCATACGTTGAAGTAATTCAACTTAAAAGGTGAAAGTAATATATTCTTTAGACTCATAAGATGCATTGCAAGATATTTCAAACTTTTATTTGTTAGAATTTAGATTTTTATGGTTTGCAGCTTATGAAAACCGCAAAATCAGAGTCTCCAAAAATTTGAATATCGCATGAAATAAAGAGAAAATGTGTTTAAATCAATGAAATGTCAGCCATCAGAAAAGTATAATCATTTTGTGTCCTCAATACTTGCACTCAGTTGGTCCCCCATTTGCCTGACTGGCGGCTTCAATGCGGCGTGGCATGGATGATATAAGCCTGTGGCACTGCTCAGGTGTTACGGAGAAGCAGGATGAGGCCTTAAGCTCTTTTGCATTGCTCGGTCTCATGTTTCTCATCTTCCTCTTGACGATGGCCCATACATTTTCGATGGGGTTGTGCTCAGGTGAGTTTGCTGGCCAATCTGATTTGACGGTTTTCATAAACTGTAAGCCATAATAATCAAACTTCTAACAAATATTATATAGCTATTCACTAGCTAATAGCTATCTATTAGCTAGCTGTTGGATATCTATTCGCTAGCTATTGGCTATCTATTCACGAGCTATTGGCTATCTATTCGCTAGCTGTTGGCGATCTATTGATAGCTAGCTAGCTTTCTATCTATTTGAGTTACTTCCGGGTTGAGTGAACGCTGGTGCGTGTGACTGCCGCTGCTCACCCACAGAAAAACTTTACCGTGTGACTGTAAAGTTACCTTGAGAGTTTTGAAATGCGCTTGGAAATGAAATGTATGATATTATTGTTAAATAAAAGTTTGAAATATTTTGCAATGCATCTTATGAGTCTAAATAATATATTCATTTCACCTTTTAAGTTGAATTACTGAAATGAATGAACTTTTTCACAATATTCTCCTTTTCTGAGTATTACCTGTATATAATTGTCAGAGGCGCCACATGGGAAATAAATGCAAAAGAGATTGGACAGAGGGAATGGTACATACCCCCATGATGAAGAAATAGCAGTTTGCCACCGTTATGAGAAGCTGTCCTGAAATGTACAAGTAACCTTCAGCGCTGTGCTCCAGAGGGAACGGTGTCTGAAAACAACAACAAAATGTGAACATGAGCGTGGTTGGGTCACCAAGATAAGAGACCACAACGGTGCCCAAGCAACCACCTTTCCATCTTTCTTGTTGTAGGCCACCGCCGTGAAGATGACCAGGTACCCAAAGTAGACCAGAAAGTTAAGACAAAATATTCGTCCTGCAAACCTCTTCCACTTGTCTTCCAACAGTTGGCGCAAAGGTTCTGTTTGGAGCATCTCATGGCGGTTCTGGGAACAGATCCAAAACATTGAATGGCAGTCTAGACTCAGCCGAGACGGGTTCGCTGGGACTCACCGGGATGTCACTGCCATAAACGAGTATTTCCAGGACCGACTTGTTCTCCGCCGAGTCCACCGAGGCCAAGTCGTACAAGGAGCTCTGGACCGGCCCGTAAACCCACTCGGTGAATTTACGAGACAAATGTTTGGTGTGCCTTTCCTGAAACTCGCGCTGCAGGATGTGAGTGAAAAGCTGCAAAAGAGGAATGCATTTCATTACTCTTAGTCTGCGGGATGTTCTCTTCTGTAAATTTATACCTCATCGATTACATTTTTTACTGATTACCGTATTTTATTAAATCACTCCAACTACCAGAAAAATAGCATCATTTATTGTTGATCCTCTCAGTCGCATTATTTATTTAATTTTTTACATGACCAATCATGATGATAATTATTTTTTCTTTTTATAAAATATAATCATTTTCAATCAAGAACTATTTACATGAAACTCATTTACTGCCAGAGGTGCAAAAATGTGTCCATTCCAGTGCCAAGGTTTCTTCCTTGTCACTCGAATTCCAGAACCCACAGAATATTGACTTTTAGGACTACATAAACATTCAATGCAGCGTAAGAAACCTTAGACTCTCTTCTTTCATCAGAAAAAAAAAGTTAATTCAGAAATTATATGGGTATATAAAATATATACCCTGAATAAATTTGTGAACGGCAGTGAATGAGCTAAATATCTATAAATTATGCTCTCAATCATGTTTTATCGTGCACCTATTATGGTGGATGATTTTGAGCCTTACCCTACTTTTTCCTGTCTTGGCAGCCAGTTTGAGAGGCGTCAGGCCGTTCTTGTTTTCAATTTTTTCTAAGTTGAGTTTGGGCCTCAGCCGCGCCGTGGTGGTCAAGATGCGATCGTATATGCTGGTGATGAATAACTCTGTGTTCTCCTTAGTGTTGTCGGCCACCAGGACCAGGGCGTGTAGCACCGTGTTGCCTTGAGAGTCTGGTGCGTTCGCATAGGCCTGCTGGAACTCATTGTCCAAGAGGTACTCCACCATGTCTGGCTGGTTCGTGCATGCTGCCAGGGACAAAGGGAGCTCACCTGGAGACACAAAAGAAAATGGTGCTATCATGAACTGGGTGGGGTATGTTGACAATAGCATGAACCCACTATGCAGTGGGTCCAAATGAATTGAAAAATAAATGTGAATTTACTTTTGACAGTGGTGGAATGTCAAGGCCTGCAAAGCCTTCTCTGCTGGCCTCAAACATCTGAATCATGGACCGATATTAATGTTATTTTGTCCATGAAGTCTTAATAAATAATTCAAAATTATCTTTCCTTTCATTACTGTCCCTCTGTTGCACAGCTTCCAGGCGTGTTTTCGTATTTAAGCGTTTAACCAATCCCATTTCAGCCGTCGTTTGTTATCAGGGTCAGAAATATACCTGGATGCCTTCACAATCAATTCTGCTAACCCTGTCGCATCAAATGTGTCGATCAAACTGTTGCTCTGAACAACAATCCGATTTCGAGTTGGCAACCCAAGAGGGGTACCAGCGCCTTCTTGAAGGCGCTGTTCAATGTCAGAGTTTTGGCAAACTATGATTGGCTAAACACTAGCCAATCATCGTTTGCGAAAACTGCTCTGATCAAAAGCCGCTAGTGACAATAGCATACTAGCCAGAGCTAGCACACTGTATCAGTAGCGAGCTGCATAAGCAAATATATTTTGTTGATTTAATTGCAGTTTTGTCAACCCACAGTGGCTGAAGGAGGAGAAGACATTGATTTGGTTGCAGATTTACTGTTGAAGCCATTTTCAAGATGGACGTTTCAAGAAAAAAAATGGACATCATTAAGAAAGGTCGGTCAGTTTTTTCCTGCCTAATGGTACCCTGTCGTGGACTTGTAGTAAATCACACTACCCTCTTTTCAGTCTAGATTGATTTAGACTAGCACTACTGAAGGCCTAGTGATGAAATCCACGGCCCGCGACTGACTTTTTATGTTTTGTTCGAATAATTGTTATAGCTGTGGTTAAAAGTAACACTTGTTTTATTATCTGTATTTTCAAAGAAGAAAGGGCGTCTTTCCACTCTCTTGGGAATCAACAGAAAAAGTCACTTGGACGGTAAGTTTGCTACAGTTTCATACAGGGTGCCTTTTCTGACAAAATCCAAAGCCGTTTGATCCAGGTTCAGAATCACCAGATGCCTTGATGGATATTCAGGATCAAATCTTGAGTTGGATGCATGACATTTGTGCGAAGTTCAAGAGAAGGCCCGGAGGGGGGTGGGAGTAATTATTATAATAATAATAATACATTTCATTTATAAGCGTCTTTCAAAACTTAAGGTCACTTTACAGTCAAGCCAGCTAATAAACAGCTAATAGCTAGTGAATAGATTCTCTTGTGCACTCACCAAAGTAGAAATTGGGGCCATCATGTGGCTGGAAGAATTTCCCAGAGGCTTTAGCATGGACGTCCGCTCCTTTCCTGAGCAGAAGTTTGACGTAGCTCAGACTCCTCCGCTCAATTGCGATGTGCAATGCCGTCTGCCCTGTTTGTTCACATCAAGACAAGTGAACATTTTGGAATGACTTTTACAATTGTGGTTGTTGTTCTTTTGCAGTTGCTGACGGTGTAGTGGGACACGAACTTCATCGCCGGCCCTTGGCTCAGTGTAGATGTACATGTGAACGATTGTTTCTGTATGTGTCAAGTGACATGGCAACCTACGTCCTCCTACCATTATTTGACTCCCAACTTGCCTTGATAGTAACTGTCGGTGTAAGCTGCATTGATAAACTCTTTAATGTCGCCCATCCTCTCTGAGATGTCCAATAATAATTCAATGGTCGGATTCTCGCCGTCTCGTAGGTGCAGGAGGGCCTTCATCAAGGCAGTTTTACCATATGACTGATCTGTAAGTGCCAATCAATCACACACATTTTCTTTATAGTTTTGTGTGGTCTGTCATATTAAGAAAAAAAACATGTAAGAGGTTACAATTTGGTCCTTGGGGACCCTCAGACACGCACACAAAGAGTCTGTGAGTTTCTTCATATTTCGGTGCAGGTACTGGGACAGGCCGTCCAATTTCCCAATATCACCGCTGGCCGCTGCTTCAAACAGCCTATCGATGTCAAACGTCTGACTGTCTCTCTTGCCGTCGTCTCGATCCAAGCCTCGGATCCCCCTGGAAATCAGACACATTGGAATAGAAACAATGTCAGGTTGGCAAATTTCACTGTTTTTATGATTCTGGGTTAGTGAGACATTTTTTTACGTTATTCTTGTGTGTGAAGAAGCGAGTGTGCACTGTTGTGTTGAAAATTGTTTTGTGTGAGAGGTGGGAGTTTTCGTGGTGAATGTAATTGTGTAGAGCTTTTTACATGTGAGAGGTATATTGTTATTATTTTTACAAAATACAAGATAGAAATTATTATTATTATTATTATTATTATCTATTAGCTAGCTAGCTTTTTGTCTATTTGAGTTGCTTCCGGGTTGGGCGAGCGCTGGTGCGTGTGGCTGCCGCTGCTCACCCACAGAAAAGCTTATCCTGTGACTGTAAAGTTAGTCTTTCAAAGAGTTTTGAAAGGCGCTTAGAAATGAAATGTATTATTATAAATCTGATTTTGTCCATCAACGTCACATATTATTTGTTATTAGTAGTATTTTTTTTAACTTTATGTTACTTCCGCGTTGAGTGAATGCTGGCGCGTGTGGCTGCCGCTGCTCACCCGTAGAACAAATATCCTGTGACTGTAAAGTGTCCTTGAGAGTTTTGAAAGGCGCTTATAAATGAAATGTATTATTATTAGTAGTAGTAGTAGTAGTAGTAGTATTATATTATTAAAGCACTTGTGTCAAACTCATATATGTCGCGGGCCACATCGTAGTTACGGTTTCCCTTGGAGGGCCGTTATGGATTTTGGGAAACAATATAAATGTTTCATCTTCTCCACATATTATATACATAGCACACAACAAAATAATGAATAACTAGTTTTCAAATTTGAAGTAAAAAATAATGACTGTTTTTGTGGTTTACATGGGACAATTTGAAAGTTTGGTTTGGACTTTAACAAGCATCATGGAATTTAACAAGTTAGATGTGCTTTTGCGGGCCGAATAAAATGATGTGGCGGGCCGGATTTGGCCCCCGGGCCTTGACTTTGACAACTGTGTGTTAAACGTTAGAATTAGCGTGTGAAAGGTTTCTCTCTTTACTCTTTGGCATTCGACTCGGCATGATTCCGACTTGATCTTGGTTTTACTCCCTGGTGCTTTCTACTATCTTTGTGACTGCTTTATTTCCTGTATGTGATAGTTGTCAATGTTAAAAGCCGTAAGGAAAAGAAGAAGATAGTTGTCAATGTTAAGCACTTTGTGACAGTTGCAGCTGTTAAATTGCTATATAAATTAATATATATTGCATTATATTTCTGGTGAGTGCAAGCGATTTGTATGATTATTGTTTGTTGTGTTGCGTGTGTGAGGTTTTACAATGAGATCTGAAATTGTTTCTGTTTTTATTTGATTGTGTGTTTTTGTTTGAGCTTTTTTTGTTCCGTTTCTGGGTGAGTAGAAAGGTAGCATCATTTTTTTCCCTTTTTTTTTAATTGTATTTTTTTTTCATAGTGCGACATTTCAATGCCAGAGACTTTACTTTTGACACATATGCGTTTTTTTTTGTGGTGTGTGACAGGTTCTTTATTGTGCATGAGAGGTTTCTGAGTAAAGTGTGAGTTAGGCTTTTAGATGCACAAAGAGGAAGGGAAGTCTCACTTGTCAAAATTGAGATTGAATCGTATTTGAGGTTTGGAGTCCTCCATTTCCTCCTGGTAGTCTGTATCCATGGGGGCTTTGGGTGCCTCGTGGCCAGCAGTTAAAACAGACTCTAGAACATCTTGTTTTGGCGCTTTGCGTCGACATTTCTCAGCCTCTGTTCTGTCGTCAGCCTCCAGAGAGAAGGCGTACTTCTCAGACTTCTTCATATCCGCACCCAGACGTCTGCAACAAGTGTAAAGGGAAAACATTTCGAAAGAAAGTGGTAAGAGGTGGTCGAGGGAGGACTCATGATAAGCTTGTTAAGCGCTGAGGTGGCCGTCAGATAGGGCTCCAGCCTTCAGATGTGGAGTTAGCATGTGCTCCCTATGCTTGTGTGGGGTTTCCCTGAGTAATGTACCTTCACCACACGCACTGTTATCTCTTCTAGTGCCAATGAATTTATCCATCCCTTCATCCATTTTGTAGTTCGCTTATCCTCACAAGGGTCGGGCGGGTGCTCGTGGCGATGCCAGCTATTTTTAGGCAGTAGGTGGGGGGACAATCTGAACCCATTGCTAGCCAACAGTGCACACATAGACAAACAACCATACACGCTCACACGCATATTTCGGGATTATTTATAGTGCTCCATTAACCTGCCATTCATGTAATACAATGTGGGAGGAAACTGGAGTACCCGGAGAAAACCCATGCAGTCATGGAGAGAACATGCAAAAACCACACAAGAAGACCATGGCCCGGAATCGAACCCACTACCCCACATTGTAAGGCAGACGTGCTAACCAGTAGAGCACTGTGCCCCCCCCCCCAAAAAAAAAAAATAAAATGATTTGTTGATATTTTATACTGCCAAGCCAATTTACATCACTGTACTCTATAGTTGCCTCTGTTGCATAACATTAGCATACTTTGGGACTGTTAAAATAATCAATAGGAGAGAAATAATTCGCTGCTGTTCTTAATAAGTCTGAGTAGTTGAATTGTATTTGTGGAATGCAGAGAAAAGCGCAGAGTGAAGTTACCATGACCACAGATCACCTCTGCAGTTGACATGTGATGTTTGGCTGCTACTGCTTAACAAAGAGTTTGTCTATGTATTTACGAAAAAAAACAAACACAACATCTTCATGACTATTGCGCATATTGGCTGGCGTGGGAACATAGCCTTCCTCTTTTACAATATATCACAAGTAATGGTGCAAAGCTGCAAATTTCTAGGATGAGGTAAAAAGTATATTTTATTGCCCCTCAAAAAACAATAACATTGTGTAAATGATAATGGGAAGTTATATTCTTGTTCCCATTTTCTGTTTTAAAATGGGAGGAATCGATGATTCAGCATGGAAACAGATACATTAAGAGGAACGTGACTGCGGGTAAGATTTAAATGGAACAAAGCGATTGTAATGACATTTTTAATTTGTATTTATTCATTGATTAAGAGGAAAGAAGAAACCGTAAATGGACCACGGACAGAATTTGCTTGAGTTGACTCACTGTTGTGAGCAGATTACGAATACTCACAGTGGAGATAAATATAAATAGGATAAATAGTACTTCGACTTACGAGAGCTGTAATCAAATATGTTGCTCGTACTAAAAAAAAAAACCACAACCCCAGTCGATGTTTTAGAATGACAATTGGGGTGGGGTGGGGGGATAACGTCCCGAAAACAATAGAAATGTGTCTTTTGCTTTTCTTTGGTCTCACAATTTCCTTTAAAATCCAAAGAAACAATTTGAAAATCGTGGAGGAGGGGAAAAAATGAAGTAATAATCTGTGTATTGACTCACCACGATGGATCTGGGATTCAAATTTCAGATGGTTTTCTTCACATAAAAAAACACAATGAGATCACGGTTTGGTCTGCTCCAGACAGTTGAGTGGGTATTGTGTTCGAAGATGCTCGCTTAACGTAACATGGACAAGAAGAGTATGAGGAGAGGAGGAGGGGGTTGACCCGCCCTAGAGAATATGAGCACATTAGTGTGGACCTTTAAGTGCTTGAAATGAGGATGCATTGACTGGCTGCGCAAAAGCCTACGCACACACATCACGTCTTCATTTTAGCTGAATCAGAAATCAGAATCAGAAAGCCTTTAATAGTCCCGCAATAGGGAAATTTGCATGAAGAGCGCACATACAACTCACCTTTCGAAAAAAGAAAAAACTACACCCAAAACATTGAAAAAGGGGTCACCATTATAAAGCTTAATCATATAGAATGATTTAACATGACAATAATCAGTTTGAGTTCATGGAGGACGAAATTAACCTGATAACTTTTACTGCCGTGATACAGAGGATACACACACATGTATATGTATGTGTATATATATATATATATATATATATATATATATATATATATATATATATATATATATATATATATATATATATATATATATATATATATATATATATATATATATACACACACACACAGATATATATAACATGAAATCTTTATTTATTTTTTGCTTTGTGTGTTACATTATTACAATTATTACAATTTGTACTGTATATAAGCATGTAAGCGTTTTAATCAAAACATTCTGACCTTCCTTCTACATCTTGTATAAACCATGGTTTCATTTTTAGCACATTCTAGTTCAAATTACTGTGTGTTTAGTTTCATTTCAACATGTCTTTGTTTGCGTGTGCGATGATCAGTGGTCCCGTGATCACTGAGTCATATTTTCTGCCACGCAATTTGGGCTCACGCAGTAAGGCAAGCGGCTACTTCCTGTCTCAAGATGTCTTTGAGACATGAGTTACAAGACAATTCCCAAGTCATTACACCACCATGATTGACACTTGGACTGAAAGTGGTCATTCAGGATGCTATCAGTGGCATAAGGGTGAAAGCACTTTCACACATGAAGGAATATAATAATGCTAAATGCAAAGCAAAAAGAATTTTTCTTTGAGTGTTTGCAATAGCACTCACATGATTTAAAAAATGGTAATAAAGTGATAAATATTACATTTCACTGTGGCAGGGATTGCATTTATCTCTCAAGCCTTCTCAGAGTCCTTTCAGATATTCACAATCTGAAAGCAGGGTTGTGAGAGTGACTTTTTAAGCAGTTGGATTGGATTAGCCTTTATTAGTCTCACAGTGGATAATTTTACATTTCACAGCAGCAAAGTTATGGAAGGAAGAGGAAAGAAAGAAGTAGAAAAACAAAATACAGGAGCTGCTGGAAAGGCAGCCACTCTCACGGTGCATTCTTGAAGTCAAAAGAACAAAATAATATGACAACACAAAGACAGTCATTCAATCTTAAACACTTTCTGCACCCTCTTTGTTGTATGAAGCAGTTTTAGATGAGAGGAGTGGATCAAAGTGTCCTTTTCACCAGTGGATCAGGGACGTCATGGTGAAATGTGCACTTCGGATACATGCTAAATATTGAAAGCAAACACGAAGCTGTAGCATCAATTGATGAAAAGAGACAGTCTCGCATCTCCTGTCCCATGTAAATCCGCTTCAATTCCAAGCCGCGACACTTCCACATACGCATTGGCGCTCTGCGCTGACGCTCCTTTCTTCTTCAGTTCAATGACAATTTGAGGCAGCTCCCTTCCCTTTTTGTCCTCCATTGTCAAGCTTGGACTAGCTTGATGAATTGATGCTCATTTTACGTGTCTTTGCCTTTGAAATAATGGCACCAATACTTTATCACCTTATTATCAAATCTTTCCATGTCTCATTATTTTTAAACCATTCCAGTTCTTCTGCAGCTCTATAAAGTCCCATGGCATCTTGTGAAAATTCTATTTGCTTATGACAGTAAATTAGTTAAAGTTAATTATTTAGTGCACAGTTGTTCATCAAATAGGGAGCAGAAAATCAGAGATGAAATACTTATTTCACAAAATAAACAATGTGTAATTTTTTATTGTTTTTTAATGCATTTTAATTGATAATCTATCAAATGCCATTACCAATCAACAAGCATATAAAATTGATTTTTTTTTTTTTTCAAATTCAGTGGTCGATTAAATAATTATACATGGAATGTACATGTCCAGTAAAGCCTCGTTATATCGATATCGGTTATATCGATAGTACTGCTTATTACGATGCTATTTCTATGAACGCAAGGAGAAAATTTACATGCCGCAGGATCGAATATATCGATAGTCCGGTTATATCGATATTTTTCCCGACTCCCGAGAATATCGATATAACGAGACTTTACTGTATTTACATTAGCTCTTTGTAAACTGTTAAGAAACAAGGTGCAATTCTATGGCAAGCAATGCTTGAATTAAGTTTTCAATTGATTTTCATCTGTCAAAATAAATCCCTTATTTCACCACAGGACAAGCACTACCGGTGGAACTGAGTCTGTCGCAGAGGACTAAAGCAACGCCAACAGCAGAGTCAGCATTCTGTCTATATACGACAGACTGAGCAAACACTCTCTCCACTTCCTGTCTGAGCACCTCATTCCGCGCAAGGGCGCTCCCGCTACCCACTATCCTGTTGACGCCCGCCAGCTGCAGGCGCTCAGGGGGCATCATGGAGGCCAGGTTCTTCAGGATCCCGCGACACAGCGCTCTGGTCACGTGACCAAGAGAGAGATTACAGCCAGAGATGTTGGTCACCTGAGCCAAAGCGAAAGGGTCGTGCCTCTCTCCCAAAATGGTCGGACTCACTGTGAGATCGCTGCTTTCCTGCTTTAGAGCGCAACCGATCATCTTTTCATATAAAGATTGCTCGCTCAGCTCCATGCCTGCAATGTTGAAGAAGTGGAATTATTATAAAGGCAAGGGTAAAATTGAACATCTTTTTTTGAATACAACCCCACAGAAATGCATGATAACACGATCAGTAATAGTACACACCAAGTTCTTTCATCCAGCCAGTCAGCATTTCGACAAAAGTGGCCAGCACGTTGCCGCCGTTAAGTGACGCCGCCACCGCCAAGTAGGACGAGCCAAAATACGGGAAGAAGGCGACGGAAGATTCGGGTTGTGGTGAGTCGGGGGGTTTGAAATCAGCTGGCATGGCGAAGGTCAACTGGGCTGAGGTGCTTATGTTAAGAACTAGGACGTTAAGGGCATAAAACGTGCAGTTTTGTGAGTTTGGTTTAAAAAAAAAATTCACGACTTCACATGCAAGGAACAACATAGCCGATTTTCCCAAAGTAGATTGAGTGCAAGTATTCCCAACCTGTGTGAACTTCATGCCGAATCTAAAAACGCCCCGTGAAGGCGCACCATTAGTACAGAACAATATGAACTCATTCACTGCCATTCATGAATTTATTCGGAAATTGAAAATATGACGTGCAGCCTCATTCCTGAATTTGTTCAGGTTTTGTTTGTTCTTGCTTGGGTGCCGATAAAGCGCTGTCCATGGCCTCTGGCAATGTTTTTTTCATTTCCACAAGGTGGCAGAATTTCCGCTTTTTCCCTGTTAGCGCTTTGTTTTAGCTTCAGCTGTTGTTAAAGCGCTATATCAACCAATATGTATGTATTGCATTCTATTTTGGACAGCCGCCCTCATTTCAAGCTCAGACAACCCAAGACCCATACAACTTAGGAATTAACTCTTTTTCTGATGAAAGAAGAAAGTCTAAGGTTTCTAATACTGCATTGAATGAGTATGTAGTCCTAAAAGTCAATATAAATCAATATGGACAGCCACCCTCATTTCAAGCTCATATAACTCCAGACCCATATAATTTAGGAATTAACTTTTTTTTGCCCCCGGTGAAAGAAGAGAGTCTAAGATTTCTAACGCTGCATTGAATGTTTATGTAGTGCTAAAACTCAATATTCTGTGGGTCCTGGAATTCAAGTGACAATGACAAAAACCCTGGCACTGGAGTGAACACATTTTTGCACATCTGACATTGAATGAATTAATGTACTGTCATGCCCTCACATATGGAAAGCCACATTTTTCTGCTTTACTTTCAGCCGTTTACTGTGTGAGATAAACAGTCAAATCCCAAATATTTAAAAAATCATAAGGATCATAAAGCAGATGCTCGTGCCAAAAACCCTGGCACTGGAGTGGACACGTTTTTGCACATCTGGCAGTGAATGAGTTAAAATTGCAAAGATGTTGGTGATAATGCTATAAATCCAGATGTACAGAATAGGCCCAGGTTTAGAGGATCCATGTGCGCCAATCTTCATTCTGTTACCCAACTATCAAGATTTTCATGATAAAACCCGATCAAATGCGTTGAGAACATAAAGTAAAAAAACGACTAATTCTTTCACCTGCGTCAGTCTGTGCACTCAAGCAGGAGTAGGCGGCGCCTACTGGCGTGCCAGCGGGAATGCCATGCCAGTCACAACGCGTGTGGCCCGCCAGCTCACCAGAGGGGACACACTGAGGAAGCAGGTGCAATGGGAAGTTGACCCCTTCGAGACTAGAACATGCGTAACGTAGGCATGCACACACAAAATGGTTGTGTCACACTTTCAGTTTGAACAGAATGCCATGCATTTAGTACCTAAGTTAAACTTAATATTTAGAAAGATCACAAACCGTTAGCACATAAATCAACAATACAAGCTGTTTACATACATGTCCACATTCCACTGGCTGATGGTTGTGTTGTAGAAACCCCAGCTGGCTGCATTTTGAGGTGTCATGACACAACGGTCTAACCCACACAGCATGGACACCACGTAGTCCTGAATGGTGCCGGCGACAGTGAAGTCCTTTAGGAACTCGGGCCTGCAGAAGAATCAAGGTCATATGCACGCCTTACAAGAGAGCCATCATCATGTTAGTGTACTGTGGGACGTTGATGCAATTCACATTGGTTTAGATCTAAACATGCCAACATTACATTTGAAATGAAACAAAAAAGGTTTGCTTCAACTGCTGACTTTTAATTTGATGGGATTTCCATCCAAAATGGATGAACGTTGACATTTCAAGCCCATTGCGGGGGTATTTAGAGCCCAGAAAACAGAATTGTGCCCCAATATTTGCGGCACTGAGTGTATATGCGTTTTGCTCACCTGTGTTTCATGTACCAAAAAATTGTCGCACAGCCGAATCCTGTAGCCACGCTGAGGTGCGAGTTTGGTTTTGGAAGAGTGGACAGGAAGCTATTGCTGCAGCGGCCATCTTGCCAGGTGATCAACTGACTGAAGTTCCCGCTGGACCAATCGCAACCTTCAAGCAATAGAAATGTTCATAGTTTAGAATCTTTCCGCACAAGTATTGCATTTAACTTTTGTATTAATACAAAGACATCCATGGCACACCCATTAATATATTTTGTTGTAAGACAATAGAAAAATGAATCCAGACCCAGATTGATAGGTATTGTAAAATTGTAAAGCATTGTACAGCGAGGATTGATGTTTTTTTATTTTTCTGACAGTTATTTTTCATGACAACTTTAGACATGATAGTATTGAAGTGTAATAATTCTGCACTGCTCTGATTACTGCTGGGTTGTGTATTTATTTAATAACCAAACATTAGCTTTCCATGATATCCCATGACATTACACATTCAGAACAACAATGCTTTAGAATATTAAGTAGTATACATCGTAATAAAAACCCTTCAGAGGCCAAAAAACAGTCTGCCGGTCAGTCAGCGTGCCTTCCTGTACAGTGTCATTGTCTCCTAACGCTGCACAAAGCACAAACTTTAAGATCCCCTGAAAAACTATATGACACGTCTTTATGAATAAAAATAACACAGAAAAATACAGGACATTCGCCAAAATACAACATGTTTACCACTCTTTGCATTCCAAAACAAAACTCCGTGCATCTGTCCAGATACCCCGATGCTGCACACATGTTGCAGCTGTTCCTTGGATAGCAGCCCGACGCACCGATTGACAGCGTCCAGAATACGCGCGGTGTCCTGCTCCTTGGCCTGGATATCGGTGACACAAATGTTTACGCGGGATGTTTTTAAGGCCGCTGATGAGTATGTCGATTGCTTACCTTTATCCCGTTTGAATCGGCTATGTCAGAATATGTTGCCAAACTCTGGCTTGCAGCAACAACCCTTGATTTGCTTTCTAATAAAACTGCTTTAATCGTTGTGGTGCCAACATCTAAACCCAGAATGTAGGAAGGCATAACAGCTGTCACAGAGGAACCTCTTGCAGTAATTCAACACACTCTTCTTCTTTGGTGTTTGAGTTGATCCCTCCAGGAAGCAACTATTACTGCGCCCAGCTGGGCCTACTCGTTTCAGAGGTCATTCTCATCAAAAATATTTACTTGGGTTAGCGAATATAGTCAAAAAACATATTTTTCTTCGATTGACAACATACTTGCTGGCAATGCCTGCTTGCATAAAATCCTACGTTTTAGTGTGACATAAATACACCATCAACGTCCGCATTTGTGATGACTGTACCTTTTTCCAGTTCCCACAACCCATTGCGACTAGCATGGACGGAAACTGAGCAAGAATTTCCAACTCCCGATTGATAAAAATGAAGGTGGTACCTCACCCTTTTTGCTAACTACCTTCGCTCGCAGCAATTTCGTGATCAAGTTGACAAGAGTATTTTTTGCACACGATGCATTTGTGATTGAGGAGCTGAGAAGCCGTATCCCCCGCAGTAAGTATCATACTAGCATTAGCATTAACACGGCGTTAGCACGGTGGCGCTAATGATCCTATATTGAATGTTGAAAGACCGAGGAAAGTCACACAACGCTGGTGTCACTTTCGACAAACATTGCTTGGTCTCTTATTTTATGATAACATTACACATGGCTGCATTGCTTTGCGTTGATCATCTATTTCTGTACATTTGGTTTTTTATCTTCTGTCTATTTATACATCGCAACCAAGCGACGTGTTCAACCGATTAACTGTCCGTTATAGTCAAAACATTTCTCTCGACACACGGGTCTAGATTTCCACGGCACACTTGAATTACAATCACTGGACAAACAAAGGTTTGATATTTGGGCCATAATATTAACCGTTTATGCAAACACACATCTGCTAATCACCAAAAGAAGATAGCAAAATTGATTGGATTGGATTTGCCTTTATTAGTCTCGCAGTGGAGAAATGTACATTTCACAGCAGCAAAGTGATGAAAGGAATGAAAGTAGAAAAACAAAATACATCGGCTGCTAGAAAGGCAGCCAGTCTCGAGGCGCCGTCTTGAAGTCAAAAGAACAAAACAATAAATAAAATAAACAAATAATATGGCATCACAATGAAAATGAAAGCAGGTTCTCAATTTTTTTTCTTTTTGCCCAGTTTTTCAAGGTCTATCATTTGAATTGAACAAAAGATAGGTCACATTTAGGGTGAAACGTGTTACAAATAATTTAGCTTTCACATGAAAACATATTTGAAAAACCATGTATTCTGATAACCACTGCAATGAACATGTGATTACCTCTAAATTGGTGTTCAAAACTGTCATGACATCATCTGCATAAAGTTTTCATTGTAAAATGTAAACCGATTGTGCATTTTTTGCAGAATCTTCTCGTGACCCACAGCGAAGATGGCCGCCGTCATAGCCAAACGAGAGGGGCCACAGTTCATCAGCGAAGTGGCCGTGAGGGGCAATGCCGCCGTGCTGGACTACTGCCGCACCTCTGTGTCAGCGCTGTCCGGAGCTACCGCTGGTATCCTGGGCCTAACGGGACTGTATGGCTTCATTTTTTACTTTATGGCCTCCTTCCTCCTATCTTTGCTGCTCATTCTCAAGGCCGGACGACGATGGAACAAGTGCTTTAAATCCAGACGGCTTCTCTTTACCGGGGGCCTGGTTGGAGGTCTTTTCACCTACGTCCTCTTCTGGACTTTTCTCTATGGAATGGTGCACGTATACTAAAATAACCCACATTTGTTTGAGCTGTAGATGAGCCAAAATAGATTCCATTATGACCTGCTGACACGTTTTTACTTTCTCCCCACACATTCAACAATGCCTTTTAGTAACTTCAGGCCTCTCCTGATTTATGATACTACCCAGAATTAATATTTGGGATTGTGGTCCAACAGACTGTAGCACATAATAGCTGAAGCAAGGTGCAACTATTTGATGTTGCACTATTAAGTACAGTAATGAAGTTCAATATGAAGAAATGTGATTACTGATTGGAATAAATACCTCTGTACTTATCTGCATCTGGTAAATGTTTTTCTTTTGCTTTACTCGCGATGTAGGCAACATGCATTCATTTGCAACAAACTAAGACCTTTGAAAGAAATCGGAATACATGCATTTTTGCTCTGTTGGCACCTTCTGATATGGATGACATTCATTTTCAGGGGAAATGTAAGATGCGTTTGGAATCTTGTGAGCATTTGGGGATCATAGTTAGTGGTATATTTATTAAACCATAAATACACGCAACAATCCACTCCACTCCACTGTGAGACGAATAAAGGCAAATCCAATCCAACAATGGGAAGTGTCTATTACCCCAAGTTTTTCGTATTTACAGCAGATAGTGAGGCAGGACTGACCCCTGGTGTGGTTTTTTTTATTGTAGTTTTATTCCCTCTTGAAGTTTGTGGATGAAAGAGGATAATTTACTCTATTTTCTTTCCTAATTAATTTTAATTGACCCACAATATAACAGGAGGGTTAATACACCTTGAATGACAATTTGTACAGATCAGGAGACTGGCTGCACTGTGAAAACCCAAAATGTAATGCAAATCGAATGTCAAGGAGCGATTGGGTAAATCAATGGCAAGGAATTCGCAAAGTTTCACCAAGGTATCTGACAAAATCTCAAGATTAATCTTGAGACGAGTCCTATGTTAATGGTACTGTCCATGATTCCATTTTACATCAGGCGAATGCAACATTCCTTCCTGTATTTCTTTTACACAGGTGCAGTTGTCAAGGCGGTCTCTCTGAGCAGGTGACAAGCCAGCAGCTATGTCACTAAAGTGATAAGTGAGTTAAGAGTTTTTGGTTCCACCTTTTGAGACCATCGCCACGGGTAATTTTTGCCTTGCAGTTGCTTCTATTGTCAGTTTTGTGAAGCAAATGTGATGTGATGCCTTGTTTCCGCACCATGTGGACATAAGGTGGATGTGTATCGCTGGCCGGTGTTACGTGGAATGGTTGGACCCCGTTGGTCCTCGGTTGTCTTGTTTTGAACCTCCATGGCTTCAATATCATCGGTCTGTTTTATGGAGTTGCCAGCCGAATTTTCTGCAGCGAGTTTCCTGGATTTCCGTTCCCTTTCCCGATTCCTTTTCTCTCGGATTGTGTTCCGTTCTTTCCTGAAAGATTCAGTGAGTGAGAGAGAGAGGTGAGCCAACAACTTTGAAGGCAGGATAAACTACATAGTTACTCCAGTTTGTCAGCGATGTGCAAGGTGTGGGGTGGTGCATCTCCACTAGGGGGCGCCGGAGAACTTCAAGGGGAGGAGAGCAGCGACAATTTTGAAGATTTATAATTACGAGAACACACCGTGGCATTTCAATGGCGAAAAGTTTCACCTTATATGTTGGCTTTAAGCTGTCGTGTGGTTTGTTTGTTTTTTTATTTATTTTTTTTGTGGTTAAAAATACAAAGTGTTACGTTTAATGCTATTTATTATCAATTTCACACTGCAAATAGCTTGAGTCGCGTATGCTGTGTCTCTTACTTGGAGAACTGTGGCAGTTAGAACGAGTGCCACACAATATCTTGAAAGGTATGTTTTAATTCGTTTAAATGCATTGTAAACATGTGGGAGTACTTTTTTTCTGCGTCACTATATCACAGTTGGGTGTGGAATCTTTTGTGAGTAACCCATTTATGAGAGTGGTTCTTAATTTCTGAATTACATTGTATGTCCATCCATTTTTAACACAGTTTAACCAGAAGAGAGATGCTGGAATTGCTGTAGCCTATTTCAGCTGACTTCGATCCAAGAACGCACGCATACAAGTCAGGCAAGTGTACCACTACACTATATCGTGACTCCACCCGATATGTTAATCTGAAAAGCAACACGATGTGCGGAGATAAGGCAATTCTCGTACTTTGTGTAAATTTCTTTGCCGAAAACATAATTACCCCACACTGTGAAAAGGCCTGCAAACATAAATCTTACTTGAAATTGATGATCTCAAATTTCTTGTTTCTATAGAAGGAGCTGGTGTTCATCATATACAGTAGGATCATATCGCATACAAAGGCCCCCTACAAGAATGAGATACAGTACACTTTTATTTCATACCGTGCGACAGTGTAATTCAAAACTTAGCAACAATATCATGAAAATAACTCACTATTCCTAGAAGAGCAACACCTGAGCCAATGGCAATTATCGTGGGAATAATGTTGAATTTTCCTGCCTGCAAGGAGCAGAGAAAACAAATGTTTAGTGCCGTGACTATTACTGAAATCCTATTTGTTTCAAATTTCTTCAATTACAGCTACTACCTGGCCGTTGATCATGATGTCAAAACGAATTCCATATACTTTATATAAAGTGCGAAAGGTTTCCCCATTTTGATCCTTAAAGTATCTGGCATATCTAGAGGGCAATGGCATGAGATGAATGAGTGCAAAAAACTGAGGATGACTGAAATCAATGACATACCTGAAGTTGTATCCTGATGTGACAGAGTTGTTCAAGTTTATGTCCAAACGGGTGAAGCTGT
The DNA here is from genome assembly GCF_051943395.1 of Hippocampus bargibanti. NCBI lineage: Eukaryota > Metazoa > Chordata > Actinopteri > Syngnathiformes > Syngnathidae > Hippocampus > Hippocampus bargibanti. The sequence continues at coordinate 7,021,180 of NC_142749.1, read as the reverse complement.
ACTGTGGATTACACTGAGAGTAGTCCTTATCCAAATCACAGTTCCATTCAATTAAGATACCAATAGAGCCACCCTAAAGGGGGATCAGAAAATGGTAGGTGGCATTTTTTTTCTCTGCTTTTCCTCAAATGCCATAAACCGGCCATAAACTATAACAATAAAAACAAGAGTCTACATTTTGATTGTCAATGGCCCCATAATTTCACATGAATAGTTCAGTGTACTCTCTTGGAAAAAGGAAAGCAGGAGTATTTGTTATTACATTATGGCCTTGGAGTACCTTTGCAGCCATGTCCTGGAAGTCGTTTCCCGTCCATTTGACTAGCTCTCCGAGGCGAAAGATGGGACAGTAAGGATTGTCCACTTGGTCATAGGAGCATCGTTTCAAGTAGCTGTCATCAGCGGTGTCAAGAACGTTGGACCTAGGATAGCGAAGACAGATCATAACGACTGTGACTCCTCGTAAAAAGGAATGTGCATCATTTTTCTGGAGGGTCTGGGCTTGTTATCGATATACTGTCTTTGTTTACCTAACGGAACCCACATGATAGATTTAAGCGCCATTTTGTGATATCATATTAAACAGCTCCACAGAATATTTGTTGTATTTAGATCGTCATAATTAATCTGAAGGGTTTGGACCTGAAGTTTCACCAGCTTAATTCATTCACTGCCATTCCCAAATTTATTTGAGAATTGAAAATATGACATAGAGCGCCATTACCAAATTTGCTAGGGTTTTGCTTTTTCTTGTTTGGGTGCCGATAAAGCGCTGACTATGGCCTCTGGCAATGTTTTTCCTTTTCATAAGGGGGCAGAATTTCCCTTTTTTTCGGCTGTTGTTAAAGCCCCATATAGACCGATATGTATGTATTGCATTGCATTTTGGACAGCCACCCTCATTTCAAGCTCAGATAACTCCACACCTATATAATTTAGGAATTAACTATTTTTTTCTGATACATACTATTTCGCAGATACTTGGAGGAGGAAATGGAAATAGATTAAAATAACATATGCACTGTGATTTCCCCATTGCGGGACGAATAAAGGTATTCTGATTCTGATTCTGATTTATCAAGATTGCGTCTGTTTTTAATAAGTTTTCATTGAAGGGGCAAAGTTAAAGAAATCAACATTTATTGAAAAATGGAATCACTTTCAACATTCAAAACATATTACACAACGAAATATTCAAGCTCAATAATACCTACTTGTGTTAAATTCCGCCAAATCATAGATGGTTTGTCCTGACCGCGCGCTCAACAAACTCTCCATTGACGCCGTCGCCGTCACGCGCAAACAATACACGTGTACCGTCGCCGAGCACACTGACAGGCTACCTGCAGTTGAAATTTGCATACTCGGCACGGCAGCCAATCAGAAGCCTGCTTCTTTCTTCCGGACTTTCGCAAGCGTTATAAAGTTGTGCAATTGCATGTCATTTTCCAAAATAGATGCACAGAACCTCAGCCCAGAAAAAAGATTCAAAAGAAGCTAACAACATATGTGACGCTACAAAACGTAAATTTACATTAAACCGTCACTGTAAGGTGTACGTGAGACTTATGAAAGGGGCTTAGTGGCTCGTAGGAATCAATGCAAACGTTGCATTATGCACCACAATGAAAATCGACTAGTGTAGCAAAATTTGCAGCCATGCGCATTTGCCGTAAATTAAGCAAAGTAGCATTTGTAGTTGGTGCATTCTTGATTAAAAAAAAAAAACTTTATACTTTGTTAAAATGTTTCTTAATGGGATTGCTCTCATTTTGCTTCAAGTTGGGAAAAATGGGGCTGGCAACTTTTCAGTTTTCTGCCCTGTTCGCTAGCTTTTTGTCATGAGTTTTAGACACTGTTTGTACTATAATTTGGGCAAGTTCGGCGGGCCGGATTGAAAAGCCTAACGGGCCGTATGTGGCCCGCGGGCCGTAGTTTGCCCATGCCTGATTTATAATTACGAGAACACACCGTGGCATTTCAATGGCGAAAAGTTTCACCTTATATGTTGGCATTAAGCTGTCGTGTGGTTTGTTTGTTTTTTTATTTTTTTTTTGTGGTTAAAAATACAAAGTGTTACGTTTAATGCTATTTATTATCAATTTCACACTGCAAATAGCTTGAGTCGCGTATGCTGTGTCTCTTACTCGGAGAACTGTGGCAGTTAGAACGAGTGCCACACAATATCTTGAAAGGTATGTTTTAATTCGTTTAAATGCATTGTAAACATGTGGGAGTACTTTTTTTCTGCGTCACTATATCACAGTTGGGTGTGGAATCTTTTGTGAGTAACCCATTTATGAGAGTGGTTCTTAATTTCTGAATTACATCGTATGTCCATCCATTTTTAACACAGTTTAACCAGAAGAGAGATGCTGGAATTGCTGTAGCCTATTTCAGCTGACTTCGATCCAAGAACGCACGCATACAAGTCAGGCAAGTGTACCACTACACTATATCGTGACTCCACCCGATATGTTAATCTGAAAAGCAACACGATGTGCGGAGATAAGGCAATTCTCGTACTTTGTGTAAATTTCTTTGCCGAAAACATAATTACCCCACACTGTGAAAAGGCCTGCAAACATAAATCTTACTTGAAATTGATGATCTCAAATTTCTTGTTTCTATAGAAGGAGCTGGTGTTCATCATATACAGTAGGATCATATCGCATACAAAGGCCCCCTACAAGAATGAGATACAGTACACTTTTATTTCATACCGTGCGACAGTGTAATTCAAAACTTCGCAACAATATCATGAAAATAACTCACTATTCCTAGAAGAGCAACACCTGAGCCAATGGCAATTATCGTGGGAATAATGTTGAATTTTCCTGCCTGCAAGGAGCAGAGAAAACAAATGTTTAGTGCCGTGACTATTACTGAAATCCTATTTGTTTCAAATTTCTTCAATTACAGCTACTACCTGGCCGTTGATCATGATGTCAAAACGAATTCCATATACTTTATATAAAGTGCGAAAGGTTTCCCCATTTTGATCCTTAAAGTATCTGGCATATCTAGAGGGCAATGGCATGAGATGAATGAGTGCAAAAAACTGAGGATGACTGAAATCAATGACATACCTGAAGTTGTATCCTGATGTGACAGAGTTGTTCAAGTTTATGTCCAAACGGGTGAAGCTGTACTGTGGATTACACTGAGAGTAGTCCTTATCCAAATCACAGTTCCATTCAATTAAGATACCAATAGAGCCACCCTAAAGGGGGATCAGAAAATGGTAGGTGGCATTTTTTTTCTCTGCTTTTCCTCAAATGCCATAAACCGGCTATAAACTATAACAATAAAAACAAGAGTCTACATTTTGATTGTCAATGGCCCCATAATTTCACATGAATAGTTCAGTGTACTCTCTTGGAAAAAGGAAAGCAGGAGTATTTGTTATTACATTATGGCCTTGGAGTACCTTTGCAGCCATGTCCTGGAAGTCGTTTCCCAAAAGAAGAGTGTCTCGGGTTTCTTACGCTGCATTGAATGTTTATGTAGTCCTAAAATTCAATATTCTGTGGGTCCTGGAATTTGAGTGACAATGACAAAAACCCTGGCACTGGAGTAGACACATTTTTGCACGTCTGGCAGTGAGTGAGTTTTAAAAAAGCTTCGACAGCACATAAGCAGTACCGCATGTCTGTCAGTCAGTTGCGAGCATTTCGTAGGCATGCGTGCCGTAATTCAAAACACATAACGAGAGCGTGTGGATTTCAATAATGGAGCTTAATATCACCAACATCCGGTCAAAAAAAGACCGCGAGTGTCAGTATGCCGAAGAAAGACGTGTGCTTCGTTTCAATGAGTGCTTGACGTAAATATAATTGCCGTGACTAGTGCCGTCTGTCCACAACGCTTGAAAGTGAAAAGGGGGGAGCCCATTTCGTGTGACACCTGTTCACAGTTAGACTCCCTGTCAAGGGTATCTCGCATGACTGTTTCACTGTCTCAGTGAAGAGAGCAAAGATTCTTTGCTATGCGGTGGTGAGAGAGAAAGATCATTGAGAAATGAGACATATTGGAACAAGATTGGTACAGTGTCAAGTGCTGATGACCGATCAGGCAGACAAATAAAATGAAATAAAAGCGGTACATTTATTTAAGAGTGGATTAGATTACAGTTGATTAATCCTTCAATGAAAGGGAGTGAGAGAGGGCTAATTAACTCAGTCACTGCCATTCACAAATGTCTTCGGGAATTGAAAATGTGACATGGTGTGCCATTCCGGAATTTATTCGGGGTTTTTTTCATGCTTGGATGCCGGTAAAGCGCTGGTGCCCATGGCCTCTGGCAATGTTTTTTCCTATCCACAAGGGGGTAGAATTTCCCGTTTTTTCCTGTTGTCGCTTTGTTTCAGCTTCGGCTGTTGTTAAAGCCCTATATAAACTAATACAGTGAGACCTCAATTTACAAACACCTCAACTTACAAACTTTTTGTCTTACAAACGTCAAATTTATGAAAATTAAACCTTATAATAAGCACTATTTTCATAATACACACCCACCGCGGCTGGCAGAGTGATCTTCGGCGAAAGCACACGACCGAACAGCACTTTATGATACAATGCAGTGTATTTCTTTCATTACAATACAATAGCACATTTATTATACATAGAATAAGGTATGTTGTGTGTAGTTTTAAGGCTTATTTAGTTGAAAAGTATATTTTATGGAAACCCGGAAACGGATTATTCCCATTTTAATGGTTTCCTATGGGAATTTTTTTTTGAGATACACACTTTTCGCCTTACACACTCTGTCTGGGAACCAATTAAGTTCGTAAGTTGAGGTCTCACTGTATGTAGGTTTTGCATTGTATTTTGGACAGCCACCCTCATTTCAAGCTCATATAACTTTACACCCATTTAATTTAGGAATTACCGTATTTTCCGCACTATAAGGCACACCTAAAAGAAATGATTTTTTTCAAAAGATGACCATGCACCTCATAATCCGATGTGTTTTATGTATGGAAAACTTTAAAATATGTCATTCATTGAAGGTGCCCTTTAAATTGCGGTGCACCTTATGTATGGAAAAGGTTTTTAAATATGTCATTCGTTGAAGGTGCGCCTTATATTCCAGAAAATATGGTTACTCTTTCTAGCACTCTATTGCATGTGTATGTAGTCCTAAAACTCAATATTCTGTGAATCCTGGAATTCAAGTGACAATGACTAAAACCCTGGCACTGTGTGTGGACACATTTTTGCATATGTCTGGGAGTGAATGAGTTAATGTACTGTCATGCGCTCACGTGTGGAAAGCCACAGTTACTGCTTTACTTTCAGCCATTTACTGTACGAGATAAACAGTCAAATACAAAAAAAAAAAAAAAAAAAAATCCAACGGATCATGAAGCAGAAGCTCGTGTGGTAAATGGCCAACCGGCTTGATTCCAGCTCTCAACGTCAGTTACAAGGTCACATCCTTTTAAGGCGCACTAGACGTGTTTTTACATGCTATTGACAATAAATCCTCCTCACCATGCCCTGCTATGACAGTTTCCCCCTCGCTGCAGTCATCATCACTAAAGCATTGGCCATCTGGTACCTTGAAACTCTGTAATGCATAAATGACACGTAAAGTTAATCCAAATGCACAAGGGATGATATTTTGGCCGTGAAAGAATTGGAAGACACTTTTCTTTCCTCACCTAAATGAAATTCTATATAATCTATGTACAATGTATGGAAATACGCACGTGTTGTGTATATTATAGTTTTCCTGAGACAAAATCTAGCTATATATATATATAGTGTTTATGTATATATAGATAGTGTTTATATATATATAGATAGTGTTTATATATATATATATATATATATATATATATATATATATATATATATATATATATATATATATATATATATTTATATATATATTTATATATATAGTGTTTATTAAATATACAACTACTACTAATATACTACTTGTTATGGTCTTATAAGAGCTCACAGTAGAAGTAGGGCACTTTTAAAAAATTTAAAAGTACCGTATTTTCTGTTGTGTAAGGCGCACCGAAAAGCCTTGATTTTCTTCAAAAGATGACCCTGTGCCTTATGCGCAGGTGCGCCTTACATGTGAAGTAATATTGAGCCACAACCGGTCTTGCAACTACTGTCAGCAGCCATAGACTCCATTTACTCCAGTAGAAGTAGTGCGTAACCCCAGCCTCGACTGTAGCGCCTTATAATGTGCTGTGCCTTATGTTTGGAAAACCTTTCTATGTTTATATATTATACAGTAAAGTCTCGTTATATCGATATCGGTTATATCGATAGTCCCGCTTATTACGATACTATTTCTATGCACGCACGGAGAAAATTACATGCGCGCAGGGTCGGATATATCGATAGTCCCGGTTATATCGATATTTTTCGGACTCCCTAGAATATCGATTTAACGAGACTTTACTGTATTTGGAAAACCTTTTTCATTCATTGAAGGTGGAGTAATGCACAGGCCGTATTAATAGAAAGCTCCCTGTAGCCTAAAGTTATTTAAAACATCCATGGGCTACATAGGTTTCTCAGCTCACTTACTGATCGATGGAATGACGCCTTGAAATATGAAGCACGCCACCGCTCTTCACCACCTGTGGACACTTACTTGGAAAATTCAAACTTTGGGAACCTGATGAAGTTCTTGATGTAAATGGTGAAGTTTTCCGCTTCGCTCAGTAATGGCGCTCTGGCAAGGGAATGTAGGAAATGGAGCAGTTGTTGAAAAGGATTGGTCGCTACCTATGGACTTGATCGGCTAAAATAATAAGAGATCGTTTGAAAATGTCTTGAGGCACTCACGTGGGTCTTTTGCTGTATTCTACGGGACACCAGGCATGAATCTCGCAGGTGCCGGTGCTGTTTATACACAAGCCTGTTTTAATTCCTGATGGAGAGAGCAAAGATTCTTTGCTATGCGGTGGTGAGAGAGAAAGATCATTGAGAAATGAGACATATTGGAACAAGATTGGTACAGTGTCAAGTGCTGATGACCGATCAGGCAGACAAATAAAATGAAATAAAAGCGGTACATTTATTTAAGAGTGGATTAGATTACAGTTGATTAATCCTTCAATGAAAGGGAGTGAGAGAGGGCTAATTAACTCAGTCACTGCCATTCACAAATGTCTTCGGGAATTGAAAATGTGACATGGTGTGCCATTCCGGAATTTATTCGGGGTTTTTTTCATGCTTGGATGCCGGTAAAGCGCTGGTGCCCATGGCCTCTGGCAATGTTTTTTCCTATCCACAAGGGGGTAGAATTTCCCGTTTTTTCCTGTTGTTGCTTTGTTTCAGCTTCGGCTGTTGTTAAAGCCCTATATAAACTAATACAGTGAGACCTCAATTTACAAACACCTCAACTTACAAACTTTTTGTCTTACAAACGTCAAATTTATGAAAATTAAACCTTATAATAAGCACTATTTTCATAATACACACCCACCGCGGCTGGCAGAGTGATCTTCGGCGAAAGCACACGACCGAACAGCACTTTATGATACAATGCAATGTATTTATTTCATTACAATACAATAGCACATTTATTATACATAGAATAAGGTATGTTGTGTGTAGTTTTAAGGCTTATTTAGTTGAAAAGTATATTTTATGGAAACCCGGAAACGGATTATTCCCATTTTAATGGTTTCCTATGGGAATTTTTTTTTGAGATACACACTTTTCGCCTTACACACTCTGTCTGGGAACCAATTAAGTTCGTAAGTTGAGGTCTCACTGTATGTAGGTTTTGCATTGTATTTTGGACAGCCACCCTCATTTCAGGCTCATATAACTTTACACCCATATAATTTAGGAATTACCGTATTTTCCGCACTATAAGGCACACCTAAAAGAAATGATTTTTTTCAAAAGATGACCATGCACCTCATAATCCGATGTGTTTTATGTATGGAAAACTTTAAAATATGTCATTCATTGAAGGTGCCCTTTAAATTGCGGTGCACCTTATGTATGGAAAAGGTTTTTAAATATGTCATTCGTTGAAGGTGCGCCTTATATTCCAGAAAATATGGTTACTCTTTCTAGCACTCTATTGCATGTGTATGTAGTCCTAAAACTCAATATTCTGTGAATCCTGGAATTCAAGTGACAATGACTAAAACCCTGGCACTGTGTGTGGACACATTTTTGCATATGTCTGGGAGTGAATGAGTTAATGTACTGTCATGCGCTCACGTGTGGAAAGCCACAGTTACTGCTTTACTTTCAGCCATTTACTGTACGAGATAAACAGTCAAATACAAAAAAAAAAAAAAATCCAACGGATCATGAAGCAGAAGCTCGTGTGGTAAATGGCCAACCGGCTTGATTCCAGCTCTCAACGTCAGTTACAAGGTCACATCCTTTTAAGGCGCACTAGACGTGTTTTTACATGCTATTGACAATAAATCCTCCTCACCATGCCCTGCTATGACAGTTTCCCCCTCGCTGCAGTCATCATCACTAAAGCATTGGCCATCTGGTACCTTGAAACTCTGTAATGCATAAATGACACGTAAAGTTAATCCAAATGCACAAGGGATGATATTTTGGCCGTGAAAGAATTGGAAGACACTTTTCTTTCCTCACCTAAATGAAATTCTATATAATCTATGTACAATGTATGGAAATACGCACGTGTTGTGTATATTATAGTTTTCCTGAGACAAAATCTAGCTATATATATATATAGTGTTTATGTATATATAGATAGTGTTTATATATATATAGATAGTGTTTATATATATATAGATAGTGTTTTTATATATATATATATATATATATATATATATATATATATATATATATATATATATATAGTGTTTATATATATAGTGTTTATTAAATATACAACTACTACTAATATACTACTTGTTATGGTCTTATAAGAGCTCACAGTAGAAGTAGGGCACTTTTTAAAAATTTAAAAGTACCGTATTTTCTGTTGTGTAAGGCGCACCGAAAAGCCTTGATTTTCTTCAAAAGATGACCCTGTGCCTTATACGCAGGTGCGCCTTCCATGTGAAGTAATATTGAGCCACAACCGGTCTTGCAACTTCTGTCAGCAGCCATAGACTCCATTTACTCCAGTAGAAGTAGTGCGTAACCCCAGCCTCGACTGTAGCGCCTTATAATGTGCTTATGTTTGGAAAACCTTTCTATGTTTATATATTATACAGTAAAGTCTCGTTATATCGATATCGGTTATATCGATAGTCCCGCTTATTACGATACTATTTCTATGCACGCACGGAGAAAATTACATGCGCGCAGGGTTGGATATATCGATAGTCCCGGTTATATCGATATTTTTCGGACTCCCTAGAATATCGATATAACGAGACTTTACTGTATTTGGAAAACCTTTTTCATTCATTGAAGGTGCACCTTATATATGGAAAAAAATTGAAAATACACCAGTCATTGGGGGTGCACCTTTTACTCGAGTATACACCGGAAAAGATAGTAAATTCTCAAATAGCTCATGGGAACCCCTAAATGGTTTTATTTTATATTCCCTCCCATTTGCTGAGCAAGTTACACTTATAGAACAATAAAAACATATTTTTAACCATGTAGCAACATGTTTCCTAACCAGTTAGCCTTGCAGCTAACACCATTTACAGCATACTTGTGCAAAAATGCTAATATTAGTACTGCAACCCAGTTATTCTAAGCCCTATTACATCCATTACCACTAAAATTTATGCTTTTTAAGAGACAACCGACACCATTTTTTTTGTTTCCTAACTGATATCAGAAAAACGTTGTATCGCATCTAAAATACCCAAAACACACAGGCTGATATTTTTAGTCAAATGAAAAACACCAATACAAATGACTTAAAGTGTCCCAAAACTACTTCAAAGTACCCAAATTGCATTGCGTGTCGCTTTCTCGGTTAGGGGTGTTCCAGACGTGACGTCACGGTAGGTATCGTCACCAACTCAAAAATGAGACTTCCTGAATATTCAGCGCAAGTCTTAAAAGGTAAAATACAGAAATATGCCCTGGAATCTTTGTAAAATACGCTCAGTATAAGTCATTTGAAGTGGTTTTATAAATTATGGACACAACTTGTCCGAAGTTGTTGGTTGTCCTTTAAGGTGCATGCAACAGCTGGAAGAATTCCTTCTTGGCATCCATTGCATTATCTGAATCAAAAAAATGGTCTCTTTTTCAAACTGTTGTTCTCTGATTTGTCTTCCAATTCTGTAACGAGCCATTCAAAAACATTGCATCAGGTCCCGCGTACACTCACCTCAGCACAGAAGCCCAGCCTCTGATTGGGGGTCTCGATGTAATTTGTTACCACGAAGAAAACCTGCTCCCCCTGCCACAGTACAATTAGGCTTTGAGTCATTGTCATGATGGAGGAAAAAGGTTAAATGAATTACACACCCCAGAGAAGGTCAATACGGTTAAATCTCATCAGGCAAATGCTGCTGTTAACAACATCCACCCGCTTAAATCATAATCCCACTTGACAAAGCTACAATTGATAAAAGGTTTGATGCCAAGGCAAGTTTTAATATATGGTGGGCCTACATTTGGTGGAATGACATAGTCCTCTGCACTCCACAGGTGAAGGCCGCTCTCAGAGCTGTTGGTCAGAGTGACGCCTTTGAGCTTGGTGATGACGGAGGACTGGATGGCTTCCTCTTTTTCCTGGTAGCCCTTCTTCATCACAAACACCCACCTAACGCAAGGGGCGACACTTGATCAAACTGCTGCCGTGTAATCAATCGATCAAGCATCCGTCCTTTTGCAAGTCCTTTTCCTCTTTAGGGAGCGGATGAGCTGGAGCAGGAACCGGGGTAACACCCTGGACAGGTCACTATAGCCATTCAGAGGAAATATACTGCATTCAAATAAGCGTTTTCTAGTTTGTAGCATTCTAATCAGCTCTTCATTGACAATGTGGATTTTCTGTTTGGAGTGGAACCAACGCTTTTGATTTCACGTTCGCATCGTTTCCTTATATGCACTGGTATGACATCACTCTCGCTCAGCTTGAAGTGTTACCGAGACTTTATAAGAAACTAATCACACACATACAGTACATGCTCGACCACTTTAACGGAGCATAGCAAACACAAGCGACTTGCACAGGCACAACTATTTTTAACTTTGTGAATCACTTTGTGGAAGGTTAGTTCATGCAAAGTCACCCATAGACAGAAACGATGAGGGGTGGGGGGCAAGTCGTGATTGCACCTTACCCGATTATGTATCCCAGCACGGCCAATTGGTAGATTCGAAACAGTATTCCGATCTTCCTGTTCTCTGCGATGACATACTTTTCCGTCTTGTAGTTCAGGAGGGAAAAGAAGAAGGTTCCCCAGCCGGCCATTTCGGTGGTCGTGTGAGGGAGTGGGGGAGTGAGGAAGCGACACCAGGCAGTGCATGTCCCTTCCTCAGCTGGTTGACTCGTCAGACCCACTGTCACTCAGCATGCTCCTCCAACAACATGAGCATATGACACATTCAACCATTCGACAGGCTTTTAAGGTGACTTTTGAACTTTACTTCACCATTTTTTTCTTTGGGGAGGACAAAAAAACAAAAGTATGTCTGAATGAACACAAATAGTTTTAGGATATACATTTTAATGCTGAGTCGATTCATTGCGGCAACAATAAAATACAATTAATATTGATTTATACAGCGCTTTAACAACAGCTGAACAATTTTACGCTGTATTCACGTTGTTTACATTTATTTCTCCATGAATAGAAAAAGTAGCACATTAAAAATTATATGTATTCACTGGTTTTATATATATATCTTCTTTTCCTTTCGGCTTGCTTGTTCTGTAGCCACAAAGGGACGTATGTCTTCTTGTGCCAGTCCCAAGCCCAGATAAATACAGAGGGTTGTGTCAGGAAGGGCATCCGACGTAAAAGCTTGGCCAAAACAAACATGCGGATCAAACCTCTAGTGATGGAGGACACTGATTTGCTGTGGCGACCCCTTGAAGGGAAAAGCCGAAAGGAAAAGAAGGAGGAGATGGAGGTGTGATGACTCCATATAGCAGCAACCCGAAGTTGCCGGTTTTAGGAGCGTACTTTCAGACTTCTCACTTTTGTTTTTTTTTTACCACAGTGCCATCTAGTGACGGTGGCGTGCGATTGTCTCGCAGTTTCAGGACAACACTATTTTTTTCTTTGTCGCTGTAGTTGAGAAGAGGATAGGAGTTTGAGTTATTCATCCATCCATTCATTCATTTTCCTTACTTGAAGCTGTAATTATCCTCACTTGGGTCTCAGGGGTTCCTGAAGCAGATACCAGCTGGCTTAGAACACAAGGAAGGGGGCACCCTGAACCGGTTGCCAGCCGACCACAGGCACACAGAAATTAACAACCATCTCCGCTCACATTCGCACCTCGGGACAATTTAGAGTGTCTAGTCACTAGACACTCTAATTATTTGATTGCACTATACTCTAGTGCAATCATCTTTTTGGGAATGTGGGAGGCAGACCCAAAGAAAGCGGACGTAGGCCCAGCGAGAACATGCAAAGTCCAAACAAGGAGGCCGGAGCGGGTATTGAATACGGTATCTCTGCACTGCGAAGTCGGCATGCCGTGTCACGACTTGCCGACCGGACAATCGGTCAAATATGGAGACAAGTCATTTCGATTGACAACGCCACAATTCAGAAACTTTAGCTCAATTTTTTTCCTCAATAAAAAAACATAATACCTGTTTGTTCCTCAAAATCATTTTGCCAAGCAATTACGATGAGATACATGTCATTTGAATCTGATTGTGTGCATTGACTGGACTTTGCATTTTGCAAACCAATACTGTACATAGATACTTATTTTCTATTTTGGTGAGCGCTTTGCAGTTTTGTGAGGCTTAAAATTAAAAGTATACAGTGTAGACTTGCGCGTTATGTAAAGAACGGTGAGAGACTAATAAAAGGAATATTCCGTTCAATATTGACGAGGGTGATCGACGTTTATTTTCAAGTCACCAGCCAATGGCAAGTCAAACTAACGATCCATTCATCCAATCAAATGGGAAGCTTTCTGTTGCTAGTTTAAGGCATTCCCGGCAAGAAGGACTTTAGTTCCATGTAATAATATTAATAAGCGCAGCAAAAACATACTCATAATGCACTTTAAGTGTAACTCGTGTCTACGAAATAAAGGGAAAAAATTGTCAAGCTGTGTGCCAGGCAAAGAAAGAACTATTTTTTTCTGCGGATGGATATTGTCAATGACGTAAAAGCCCCTGGTTTATAAAGAATTTTGCCACGACCTCCTCACAACCATCACCGAAGGCTTCCAAACCACATCAGGCAACGGACAAAAATTGAACTATCGTCATTTTATTGTAAGTAACACATTTGACAAATCATTTTGTTCCACCAACAGTGGCCGGAATGTTCTCGGTTTTTTTATTTGTGTAATTCCTTGCTCACCTGATGTACGTGAGCATTTGATAGCCATTTGTGTTAGTGGACGCATAAAAAATATTTAACGCCACTTGGGTGTACCCTTTGGATAAGCGAACCACTGTGTAACCATTGGCGTTAGAATGTTTTTCTAGAACAATGGTAGTGACAACATTTTCACTAGTAGCGTCCATTATGGGGAGGCAGTTAGTTGAGCAAACGCAGTCAACAAGGTCTCAAAATGGCGCTGTCGGCTGGAATGATAATGGTGACAACCAAACATTTGGTTGTTACAATAAATTTGTAATGACGTTTTGTGTGAAATTATATAATCAACGACTGCAGAGTAAATGTTTACAGCTAATGAATAATCCACATATACTTTTCAGTACAGATTTGAGTGTACCGGTACTCTAACATAGTTGACATATTTATCTTAGGTGTAAACATGCAGATCTTTGTGAAGACCCTCACTGGCAAGACCATCACCCTTGAGGTTGAGCCCAGTGACACAATTGAGAATGTCAAGGCCAAAATTCAGGATAAAGAAGGCATTCCCCCAGACCAGCAGAGGTTGATCTTTGCTGGTAAGCAGCTGGAAGATGGCCGCACCCTGTCAGACTACAACATTCAGAAAGAGTCCACCCTCCATCTTGTCCTACGTCTCAGGGGTGGCATGCAGATCTTCGTCAAGACCCTCACTGGCAAGACCATCACCCTTGAGGTTGAGCCCAGTGACACCATTGAGAATGTCAAGGCCAAAATTCAGGATAAAGAAGGCATTCCCCCAGACCAGCAGAGGTTGATCTTTGCTGGTAAGCAGCTGGAAGATGGCCGCACCCTCTCTGACTACAACATCCAGAAAGAGTCCACCCTCCATCTTGTCTTGCGTCTGCGAGGTGGCATGCAGATCTTTGTGAAGACCCTCACTGGCAAGACCATCACCCTTGAGGTTGAGCCCAGTGACACCATTGAGAATGTCAAAGCCAAAATCCAGGACAAGGAAGGCATTCCACCTGACCAGCAGAGGTTGATCTTTGCTGGTAAGCAGTTGGAAGATGGCCGCACCCTGTCCGACTACAACATCCAGAAGGAGTCCACCCTCCATCTTGTCCTGCGTCTCAGGGGTGGCATGCAGATCTTTGTGAAGACCCTCACTGGCAAGACCATCACCCTCGAGGTTGAGCCCAGTGACACCATTGAGAATGTCAAAGCCAAAATCCAGGACAAGGAAGGCATTCCCCCAGACCAGCAGAGGTTGATCTTTGCTGGTAAGCAGTTGGAAGATGGCCGCACCCTGTCCGACTACAACATCCAGAAGGAGTCCACCCTCCATCTTGTCCTGCGTCTCAGGGGTGGCATGCAGATCTTTGTGAAGACCCTCACTGGCAAGACCATCACCCTCGAGGTTGAGCCCAGTGACACCATTGAGAATGTCAAAGCCAAAATCCAGGACAAGGAAGGCATTCCACCTGACCAGCAGAGGTTGATCTTTGCGGGCAAACAGCTGGAAGATGGCCGCACCCTCTCTGACTACAACATCCAGAAAGAGTCCACCCTCCATCTTGTCTTGCGTCTGCGAGGTGGCATGCAGATCTTTGTGAAGACCCTCACTGGCAAGACCATCACCCTTGAGGTTGAGCCCAGTGACACCATTGAGAATGTCAAAGCCAAAATCCAGGACAAGGAAGGCATTCCACCTGACCAGCAGAGGTTGATCTTTGCGGGCAAACAGCTGGAAGATGGCCGCACCCTCTCTGACTACAACATCCAGAAAGAGTCCACCCTCCATCTTGTCTTGCGTCTGCGTGGTGGCATGCAGATCTTTGTGAAGACCCTCACCGGCAAGACCATCACCCTTGAGGTTGAGCCTAGTGACACCATTGAGAATGTCAAGGCCAAAATTCAGGATAAAGAAGGCATTCCACCTGACCAGCAGAGGTTGATCTTTGCTGGTAAGCAGCTAGAAGATGGCCGCACCCTCTCAGACTACAACATCCAGAAGGAGTCCACCCTCCATCTTGTCCTGCGTCTGCGTGGTGGCCTGTAATCAATCATAATTCAATATTATTCATCCTCAAATAAATATAATGCTTTTAACTTCACTGGCATTTGCCATGATGAACAAATGTTCAGTGCACATAATTGTAATAAATGACTAAAGCTATTCAGTGTGTTTAGTATTTTTATTATTGTTTCCTTCCTTTTCAGCCATATTTAATTAAACCTAGCAGACCAGGCTTGGTATCCTTCTCTGCCATATAGTTGAAGTTCCACATCTGTACAGCCATTTTGTGAGCAAATGATGAATGTTTTCTTACATTGGTGCGTGTACCAAAATCAATGAATTGTGAGAGCCATGTCATTGTAACTCAAATTTATTGAGAATGCTGAAAGCTGACCATCCAGACATCGATGTACAGTACTGAGAAGCTGCCATCAAACGTATCACTTCATTACTATGAGGCATACTTTTTTGGAAGGAGCTGTAGGGGTGGGGGGGTCTCAACCCTGTATCCAACTACTGTAGAATAGATCTGACTACCCCTAGTGGAGTAAATCAAAACCAATCTGAAATACGTATATGACACTAAAGTGTTGTTTATTTCAGAACCAAAATTGACAGCAAATAAATGTGGTCTAACGTTTTTACCTTCTGAAACGGTATAAGCTATTTCAAACGTTTCTGTGCACATCTGCACATGTGCGACATAAAACAATTTGTGGTTTGTCAGACTTGGTGAGATTTGTTGTAAAAAAGCACCCAGAATAGAGTTGTGGTCTGTCAGAAACTTTCTTACAGCTGATGTTTAAAACGGTGGGCTGTAAATTTGAACACCACTGCTACAGGTAGTGAACTCATGAAGGTGGGGTGTCAAATTACCCCCTTGGGTTATGTGAAACATCTCATTTGGTTCTTACAGCTTCTTCCCCCAAGCCATTAACTCTCTAAATAACCCAAATAGAACTGTATAGTGCCTCAATTTTTCTTATGATACTCGTGCAGCGTGTTCTACCGGAGACAAATTCCTTGTGTTTAATACAACTAAATTCCTTGTGTGTTCTACATACAGTACTTTGCAATAAAGATGATTCTGATATTTCACAATGTTCTGCAGGAACACATTTTAAATTCCCCTGAAATCTCTCAATTTATTTCAATCATTGATCATTTTTTTACATTTTATCAGATGAGCCGTTCAGAGAAAAATAAATTGAGAATTTTCCATGATCTGGTTTCCCTTTATCATCACCATTTTAATGGTTTATACTTCTAATGTTAATTGCCCTTTTTACTCATCAAATGGGGAGCATAGTTTTTGCTTTTTTGAATGCTGCTGTGCCGATTACCATTTTGTGTTTGGTAGACTTCTACTGAGCGAGTTGCTTGTTCTGTAGCCACAAAGGGATATATGTCTTCTTGTGCCGGTCCCAAGCCCGGATAAATAGGTTGTGTCAGGAAGGGCATCTGACGTAAAAGATTGGCCAAAACGAACATGTGGATCGAACCTCTAAAGATGGAGGACACTGATTTGCTGTGGCGAAAAAGCCGAAAGGAAAAGAAGACTCAATTTAAATATTTGAATTGCTAGAATAGTCATCTTTTCATTTTGTTTTCAGGCCATGTTATTGCAACTTGTGAATAGTTAATTATATATCGTGAAATGTTCTGCCTCAATGCTTTATTCAAAATGTTATCCAAATTTAAGAACTCATTTTAATTTGCGAGACGGTGCATTTCACAAGTGCCTCTAATTTAAACTTGTGGTGGCCTCCCACCTCAATGTACGACAACCACAATGTCAGTTTTTTTGCTGCAGTTCATCTAACATTTCAGCATCAGGAATGACAATTTAATTTCATGTTGTGACTTGGGGTTTTTTCCCCCCTCAAAAACATTGAGCTTACCTTGATTCATTACAATTTAGATTTCCTCAATGGAAAGGGTAGCCTAGGTCTTGCATATTAAATAGTAAGCTAAATATCTCAATTTAATTTCATTGAAACACTTGCACTCACAATTAAAATGGATCAAATTAATTATTTACTGCTAGAATGGTCATGACAAATGCCAAATTCTTAGTACTATATGCAACATTACCATAAACATGAAATAGTATATTGGTCACCCCTGAGATGCAGGACAAGAGAGGGTGGACTCCTTTTGGTCCAGCAATCAAAACATTGACACCTGACCTCCAAGAAGGCCCAAATTTGTTCACATGCTATGTGAGCTTAACTGGGATATTTGCTCCCAAAATGTCTGTACGGACGTGGAACATTAACTATGGTGAAGAAGGATGCAGAGCGACGTTTGCAAGGTTTACAACGAAATACAAAATGTGAAGGAAACAATACAAAACACCAGAATAATAACTTTAATCATGTATCCCATTTATATGCACTGAACATTTGGTCATCATGGCAAAGGCCTGTGAAGTAAACAGCTTATTTACTTGAGGAATATTGAATTGCGGTTGATTACAGGCCACCACGCAGGCGTAGGACAAGATGGAGGGTGGACTCCTTCTGGATGTTGTAGTCTGAGAGGGTGCGGCCATCTTCCAGCTGCTTACCAGCAAAGATCAATCTCTGCTGGTCTGGGGGAATGCCTTCTTTATCCTGAATTTTGGCCTTGACATTCTCAATGGTGTCACTGGGCTCAACCTCAAGGGTGATGGTCTTGCCAGTGAGGGTCTTCACAAAGATCTGCATGCCACCACGCAGACGCAAGACAAGATGGAGGGTGGACTCTTTCTGGATGTTGTAGTCTGAGAGGGTGCGGCCATCTTCCAGCTGCTTACCAGCAAAGATCAACCTCTGCTGGTCAGGTGGAATGCCTTCTTTATCTTGAATTTTAGCCTTAACATTCTCAATGGTGTCACTGGGCTCAACCTCGAGGGTGATGGTCTTGCCAGTGAGGGTCTTCACAAAGATCTGCATGCCACCTCGCAGACGCAAGACAAGATGGAGGGTGGACTCCTTCTGGATGTTGTAGTCTGAGAGGGTGCGGCCATCTTCCAGCTGCTTACCAGCAAAGATCAACCTCTGCTGGTCTGGGGGAATGCCTTCCTTGTCCTGGATTTTGGCCTTGACATTCTCAATGGTGTCACTGGGCTCAACCTCGAGGGTGATGGTCTTGCCAGTGAGGGTCTTGACGAAGATCTGCATGCCACCCCTGAGACGGAGGACAAGATGGAGGGTGGATTCTTTCTGGATGTTGTAGTCGGAGAGGGTGCGGCCATCTTCCAGCTGTTTGCCAGCAAAGATCAACCTCTGCTGGTCAGGTGGAATGCCTTCTTTATCCTGAATTTTGGCCTTGACATTCTCAATGGTGTCACTGGGCTCAACCTCGAGGGTGATGGTCTTGCCAGTGAGGGTCTTCACAAAGATCTGCATGCCACCTCGCAGACGCAAGACAAGATGGAGGGTGGACTCCTTCTGGATGTTGTAGTCTGAGAGGGTGCGGCCATCTTCCAGCTGCTTACCAGCAAAGATTAACCTCTGCTGGTCTGGGGGAATGCCTTCCTTGTCCTGGATTTTGGCTTTGACATTCTCAATGGTGTCACTGGGCTCAACCTCAAGGGTGATGGTCTTACCAGTGAGGGTCTTCACAAAGATCTGCATCTTTACACCTAATGAAAAAATGTAATCAATTAAAAATCATGGTTTAAAACATTCAAAACTCAAATTCAATATTAATTAAAACATTGAATCTATTGTGTATATATGAAATTTATGTAATTTAGTTATAACTACCAACTGGATGTGATTGAGTCGAGGGAAGAAAAATCATCCCATAACACTCCATTCGACAGCGCCATTTTGAGTTTGGTTGAACAAAAGGGAGTCTTTGTCGCGCACATAAAGGAAGCCACCATTGAAAATGTCGAGTCACTGCGATTGCCAACATCTACTTATTGCGTTAAACCTTAAAAAAAATCTACAATGATGTAATGTAACAAAAGGATGCTGATACAATAGTTTGTAAAAACTGAGAACATACCCGTCTCAAGAAGCGTTTTTTCAAACGCGTCGCCATTAAAAATCAACAGCTAACTTTACACCCTCCAAAAGATACAACAAAATAAAATTTTATGAAAAAAATGACTTGACAGATCTAACAATGTAGATACACACATACATGTTTATGTATCTATATTTTTAAACTTACGATTTGACGTGAGTCTAATATCTCGATCAGCTTGCACCGTCTTCCACTCAAGTTCTGTGACGCTGACTCTCAAACCGTTTACATATTGGAGCGCTTGCCACGTCATTGAAGATATCCATCCGCACTAAAAAATGGTCCCCCGTCCCCATTTTCCGGCACATTGCATGTCACTTTTTTTTTGGGTTTGTTTCGTTTCTATCTGTTTCACTTAAAATATATTTAAGAAGAAAATAAGAGTAGAACTAAGAGGATAACTAGAGTAATCATTAAACGATTATAAAGACTGGCATCGCGGACTAATATTAGGTGGCACTAAGGTCCTTCTTGCCAGAATTTTCGAGAAGGACCTCCGCTTCTCGAATGTTCATGCTGTGATTGGATGGTGGGGTTGTTTGTCTCGTCATTGGTTCCTGAGCGGTAAGTAACCTAAATGTCGACGAATGTTGTCACAACAACAAAGTTACAAAACAAGACCATACCATTTTTTGTCATACCTCGACGCATTACTGTGTGAATTTGTTTTTGCGTAGTCTAAACTTTCTAGCTATGTTTGTATAAACGACTCGAAATGGTACTCAGGTGATATGTCTAAATGATGCGGTTTAATTTGATCCAAAATAATTGAGTTTCTTCGGTGGAAAGTGGAAACGTGACGAGACAACACGTGTTACCAAGTATTGCAACAGGATATTGTATTATTGTAGGCTTGAAGGGTGTGGACTTCCACAGATGTCTTCACTTCAATATAATTTTAAACGATAACTCCGCATTAAATGTAATGACGAATATCTGAAGTTAACGAAGAGAGCCGGCTCCTAGCCGGAAATGGGAGCCGACTTTTTCCCTTTATTCCCCGACCCCAGACTGGGTTAAAGACGCACGTGATTGGTCAAGATCAGTGGCAGAGGCGGGACGGGAGAATTACAGAGACACGCAGCAGTGAGGAGAAAGAGGAGGGGTTAGATAAACAGAAGCACACTGTGAGTAGCACATGAAACAGGAAAGGGCTTTCTGATCTGATAAGACTTTCTCCAAAAACCATACCAGAATCATATATGACAAAGAACGTGCTGGAGTCCAGCTGTTTGTCTAACAACGGCTGCTGGACACCCCGAACCACGACATCCTACATGTCAGTTACAAGCCACCTTCTTGAAAATTTCAAAGTGGGGACATGTCTGCTAGATCGTTTTGAGTTCAATGAAAGGTACATTTCTTAGAATTTAGCAGAGGATCTGGGGATGTACTGCAGGACGCATGCACTGTTTTGGAGCCATTTGAGCAGGTCACTGGAGATCAGTGTAGACAGGTACAGTGGACAAATGTTATCACATTTTGCTGTTATTATTATTCAAATATTATCAAATTTATTAGTTGGGATTAAAGCATTATTAATATGAAAAGCAAATTTGTGACAGCTAATCATCAGACCAGAGTAACCACAGGGAAAGTGAAAGTCAGTATCCACAAACTGTGCACATATAAATAAAGCCATATAAATAAAAATATTTGATCTAGTGTATTTTTTACATGAGTAATTCGTTTTTCACATAATTTTACATTATTTTTGGTAGTTAATTAATTTAAGCAACAAAAAAACTGAGGAACAAAAAGAACCGGCTCTGTGAAAAGAGCCGGAATTCCCATCACGACAGAACATCAGTTGTCGTGCTCTTGAATTCCCAGATTTCCTTCATGAATCTTTTGAGCATTTCCTTTCTCAAACTCTTTGGAATGACAATTTGACTTCCTTTGTATATGATATCACCACTATAGATCACTTCATTCTGCAGTTCTAATATTATCCTGCGTCTGGTGAACAATTTTGTTTCTGATGATTTGTTTCAATGTCCCGTCTTTGTTTGTCCATGACAAAAAGACTCTTCACTAGGTGTAGTCTCTCACATGCAGGCAAGTCTCGTGTGCCCTCCCTGCACATCCCTATGACGAAGGATAGCTTGTCTCAACCCTGTAGCCAACGAGAATAGATCTGACTATCCGTAGTGGAGTTAAACAAGACCAGTCTGAAATAAATCACAATCTAATAAGTGATGTTTATTTCAGAATCATAATTGACAGCAAATAAATGGGGTCAACTGTTTTTACCTTCTGAAACGGAATAAGCTATTTTAAATTCTTCTGTGCACATTTATATAAGTGCGACATAAAACCAATTGTAGTTTGTGATACTTGTTAAGGCTTATTGTAAAATATATATATATAAACACAATAGTGGTGGTCCGTCTCTGAAACGTTTTTTCTGCTTGCAGCTCACAATTGAAACAATGTTGGGCTGTAAATTTCAACACCACTGCTACAGGTAGTGAACTCATGAGTGGGGGTGTCACATAACCCCCTTGGGTTCTGTGAAACATTTCATACGGTTGTCAGAATTTTTTTAGAAAGTATTATTCATTTGCCGTGATAATGATGATATTCACTATATTATTTTTGTAATGATTGACTGCCTTTAATAATAATGATTAGAATGATAATAATGCTTATAATACATTTAATTTACAAGCTTCATTCAAAGCACCCAAGGAAATTTACAATTAAAAGAACAATAAACACCAGAGCAAATAAACCATAAATAAAATTCTAAATAATTAGAGCTTATTAAAGTCAACTGCGGATGCAATTTTGAACAGATGGGCCTGAGCTGGGATTTGAAGGTGGGAAGAGATGAGCAGTTTGTATGGATCATGGACAATTCCAAATGTATTTTTCTGTAGTTTCCATTTAATTATTCACATCGCCATTTTAATTATTTATACTTTTAATGTTTATTGCCCTTAATACAAAGTAATGTAGTTTATTCAATACATTGTAAGAATGGAAATTGTAAGGAGCAGTACATTGGGGAGACTCAACAAATTCTAAAAAAAAAAAGACTATTAACATCGCAGGGATAATACGAGTGGGCCTCAATCGGCAGTACATTTGCACCTAAAAGCTAGCAACCACTCATTTGACGACAATGAGGTTAAAATCTTAGCGAAAGAACATAGTTGATTTGAAAGGGGAGTAAAAGAAGCGATTCTCATAAAACAACTAAATCCCTCATTAAACCGGTCTGGTGGGGTGAGGTTCAATTTGGATCGTTCATACAATAGCCTGCTTAGGCAAAACAGGTTAGACAACATTCGTAATGCTGATGAGGTGATACCGGAGGGAGGGGGGCAAACAGGCCAGTCATTAGTCAATTGTAATATTACAATGCCTTCTTCAACTACTCATTTCATTTCAGCAGATGTTTTTTTTCCTGTTTTCAGGCCATGTTTTTGCAAGAACTTGTGAAGTTAATTGCATATTGTGAAATATTCAGCTTCAATGAAGTATACACTTGATGTATTTAAAATAGTCTCAATTTGATAAACGCCCCTCTAAGCTTACGATTGTATCATGCCACTCACCTCATTCCGGAACTACATCCAAGAGTAACCACAATTTGAGTGTTATTTTTGCTGCAGTTAGTCTGTTCTCATGTCGGCATAAAGTTGTTACAGAAATGACAATTCCATCTAATGTGAGTTGGACCCTTTTTCCCCCCCTCAAAAACATTTAACTCACCCTAATTAGGGAAGTTTTAGATTTCCTAAATGGAAATGCACATTATACAGCACGCAAAATGACAAATACAGTGATACCATGGCTTACAACCTTAATTGGTTCCCAGACAGTATAAGGTGAAAAATGTATATCCCAAAAATTATTTTCCCATAGGAAACCATTAATGAGAATAATCCGTTCCCAGGTCCCCATAAAACATTTTCTACTTTCTAATGTTCTAAGCCTTACAACTATACAAAATATACCTTATTTTATGGATATGTGTGCTATGGTATTATAATTAAAATAAACTGTACTGTACAAGTCATTTTATTTACCTTTGTGATGGTCGATGGCTTGATGGAATGGAGTGGCCGGTTTCATCAGCATTAAACACTTGATGTGGAACGTAACCTTCTTTCACCATCTTGAGGAATGATCCCTCGTAGGTTCTTCCTTTGTGATAATTTTATCTCGTTGCTCATCAATTGTGTTCTGTTTAGCTGGGTTGATAGCTTTTTGCATCAAGTGGACAGATGGCTTGTGCGGGTTATTTGTGGAGCCTGATTGACGGGATATTTTAACATTGCATTCGACACTGCCTTTCAACTATCAAAGTTGAAACTCACTGTCCTCTGCCTGTCTCTAAGTTTAAACCATCTCCCCTCACTGCTGCGTTCTTGACCAATCACGTGGCTTTAACCAAAAACAGTCGGCTGCCATTTTGTTGTTAGAACGGGCTCGTTCGCGAACGACACATCATTCAATGAGGCAGCTCCGTGTACGAAAAAAGTTCATATGCCAAGGTAAAATTTTCATACATTTAACGTTCGTAAACCGAGGTATCACTGTACTTTATTGAAACACTTCCAAGAAGACTTACAATTAAGCCGATTGCTTTAATAATTTACGAGAATGCAATGAACATTTGGTCATGGCAAATGCCAAATTCAGAATACTATATGCAACTTTATCATAAACATGAAATTGTGAACAATTATTGGCCACCCCTGAGACGCAGGACAAGATGGAGGGTGGACTCCTTCTGGATGTTGTAGTCGGACAGGGTGCGGCCATCTTCCAGCTGTTTGCCAGCAAAGATCAACCTCTGCTGGTCTGGGGGAATGCCTTCCTTGTCCTGGATTTTGGCCTTGACATTCTCAATGGTGTCACTGGGCTCAACCTCGAGGGTGATGGTCTTGCCAGTGAGGGTCTTCACAAAGATCTGCATGCCACCCCTGAGACGCAGGACAAGATGGAGGGTGGACTCTTTCTGGATGTTGTAGTCAGAGAGGGTGCGGCCATCTTCCAGCTGTTTGCCCGCAAAGATCAACCTCTGCTGGTCAGGTGGAATGCCTTCCTTGTCCTGGATTTTGGCTTTGACATTCTCAATGGTGTCACTGGGCTCAACCTCGAGGGTGATGGTCTTGCCAGTGAGGGTCTTCACAAAGATCTGCATGCCACCCCTGAGACGCAGGACAAGATGGAGGGTGGACTCCTTCTGGATGTTGTAGTCGGACAGGGTGCGGCCATCTTCCAACTGCTTACCAGCAAAGATCAACCTCTGCTGGTCTGGGGGAATGCCTTCTTTATCCTGAATTTTTGCCTTTACATTCTCAATGGTGTCACTGGGCTCAACCTCGAGGGTGATGGTCTTGCCAGTGAGGGTCTTCACAAAGATCTGCATGCCACCCCTGAGACGCAGGACAAGATGGAGGGTGGACTCCTTCTGGATGTTGTAGTCGGACAGGGTGCGGCCATCTTCCAACTGCTTACCAGCAAAGATCAACCTCTGCTGGTCTGGGGGAATGCCTTCTTTATCCTGAATTTTTGCCTTTACATTCTCAATGGTGTCACTGGGCTCAACCTCGAGGGTGATGGTCTTGCCAGTGAGGGTCTTCACAAAGATCTGCATGCCACCTCGCAGACGCAAGACAAGATGGAGGGTGGACTCTTTCTGGATGTTGTAGTCAGAGAGGGTGCGGCCATCTTCCAGCTGCTTACCAGCAAAGATCAACCTCTGCTGGTCAGGTGGAATGCCTTCTTTATCTTGAATTTTAGCCTTAACATTCTCAATGGTGTCACTGGGCTCAACCTCAAGGGTGATGGTCTTGCCAGTGAGGGTCTTCACAAAGATCTGCATGCCACCTCGCAGACGCAAGACAAGATGGAGGGTGGACTCCTTCTGGATGTTGTAGTCTGAGAGGGTGCGGCCATCTTCCAGCTGCTTACCAGCAAAGATCAACCTCTGCTGGTCTGGGGGAATTCCTTCCTTGTCCTGGATTTTGGCTTTGACATTCTCAATGGTGTCACTGGGCTCAACCTCAAGGGTGATGGTCTTGCCGGTGAGGGTCTTCACAAAGATCTGCATGCCACCCCTGAGACGCAGGACAAGATGGAGGGTGGACTCCTTCTGGATGTTGTAGTCTGAGAGGGTGCGGCCATCTTCCAGCTGCTTACCAGCAAAGATCAATCTCTGCTGGTCTGGGGGAATGCCTTCTTTATCCTGAATTTTTGCCTTGACATTCTCAATGGTGTCACTGGGCTCAACCTCAAGGGTGATGGTCTTGCCAGTGAGGGTCTTCACAAAGATCTGCATGCCACCTCGCAGACGCAAGACAAGATGGAGGGTGGACTCTTTCTGGATGTTGTAGTCAGAGAGGGTGCGGCCATCTTCCAGCTGTTTGCCAGCAAAGATCAACCTCTGCTGGTCTGGGGGAATGCCTTCCTTGTCCTGGATTTTGGCTTTGACATTCTCAATCGTGTCACTGGGCTCAACCTCAAGGGTGATGGTCTTACCAGTGAGAGTCTTCACAAAGATCTGCATCTTTACACCTAATGCAAAAATGTAATCCATTAAAAATCACGCTTAAAAAAAACAAACAAAAGTCAAATTTGATTAAAGTCAGTGTTGAATCCATGGTGGATTTATAAATATATTTATACAAAGCCATTTGAAACAGCAGCTCAGTTGTAATAACTCATTGGATGTTATTGAGTAGAGGGAAAGAAAATCATCCCATAACACCCTAGTCGACAGCGCCATATAGAGTTCTTGTTGCAGTTGACAAAGGGGAGGCTTTGTTCAAGTGCAACAAGGGTTGCTTTGTCGCCGCCCATAAAGGAAGCCGCCATTGAAAATGTCGAGTCACTGCTATTGCCAACAGCTATCCATTGCGTTAAACCTCAACAAATATACGAAGATAAAGTGTAATAACATAATGCCGATACAATAGTTTGTAAAAACTAAGAAAGTCTCAACATTTTTTTGAACTATATTGCCATTATAAGTCAAGAGCTAACAGTGCCGACAACTACACCCCCCAAACACACATAAATAAAACTTTATAGAAAAAAACGACTTCAGAGATCTAACAATGTAGACAATCACGCATATACTATATATTTACGTATCTATATTTTTAAACTTACGACTTGACGTGAGGCGATTAGCTTTATCAAGTAGAGGCGTCTTACACTCAAGTTCTGTATCACTGACGCTTAAAATCCGTTTATATATTCGAACGCCTGCCACGTCATTGAAGATATACATCCGCACTAAAAATAGTCCCCCCCGCCCATTCTCCGCAACACCGCATTTCACTCTTTTGCTAGATTTATTTTGTTTCCACCCGTTACACTTAGAATACACCTTAAGGAGAAAATAAGAGTAGCACAAAGTATAAAAGTAGATTAATCATTAAACGATTGAAAAAAGACTCGCATCGCGGACTAATATCACGAGGCACGAAGGTCCTTCTTGACAGAATTTTCGAGAAGGACCTCCGCTGCTGGAATTTTCTTGCTGTGATTGGATGGCGTGGTTGTTTGTTTGTCTTGCCATTGGTCGCTGAGCGGTGAGTAACCTAAATGTCGACGAGTGTTGTCACAGCAAGTCCCCAAACAAGACCTTGTTAAAAATTACACTTTACCATTATTGTATTTTTCATACCTCGACGCATTACTGTATGAACTTTTTTATGCGTAGTCTAAACTTGCGTGGTATGCTTGTATAAATGACTCGAAATGGCACTAAGGTGAGATGCCGAAATGTTGCGGTTTAATTTAACCCCAAATAAACGAGTCTCTTCGGTGGAAACGTGACGAGCCAGCACGTGTAAGTATTGTAACAAGATCTTGTATTATTTTAGGCCTGGATGGTGGGGATTTCCACAGATGTCTTCACTTCAATATAATTTCAAACGATAGCTCCCCATTAAAACTTGTATTTAGCATATGAATAAAGTACTCGACTCGCGTGTTTTTATTTTTTGGGTACTTGTGCTTATATAAAAATAAACGATTTCATTCTTCTGGCTAAAAGTACAGAATTTTGATTCGAAACAAAAATAAAAAAGGCTTTTGCCCTAGCAATTATGTTCAAAACCGCTTTTAGCCCTCCGAGTAAACAAATGGTTTTCTGCAACATCATAAAAGTCAGCTTTATTGTCAAAAATGCTAATATGCCTGACATACAGCACTCAGCGTGCAAGGCACTTATAATGACTTTAACAAGGCCACACACAAAATAATTAACTTTTCATAATCTGTGGCTATTTTTCTTAAAGTTCATTGTGTGCAGTCTTCCATGTTGCTGCTCCCCTTCACAGGACACCCAAATTGTAACTTCAGTTGATGTTAACCTCTGTCATTTTTTTGAGGTACTATATTTATCCAAATGTTGGAAAAAGTAACAAGCCTGTTTGGACACAGTAAATGTAGAAAACAGATTTATTTTCAAATGTATGCTTTAAAGAAAAAAGAAATATCAGAAAATCTACTTTTTCCTTTCCTCTTCCTTTCGTAACTATGCTGCTGTGAATTTCACCTCTGTGAGAATAATAAAGGTCAATCTAATCTAAAAACTAAAGATAAATGCTTCGATATGGATGTGTGGCCTCATATATTTCTAGATGTGGGTGATGATATGATAGAATACAGCTCATATTCATGTATTTAGGTCATGGCACATCATCCAGCAGCATGTCATATGACACCCAACCCATGCTGTACCACGTCAAAGTTTTCCAACAGTGTGTCAGGCTGAACTAGTTCAACCCTGGAGGAATGTGTTTGTGTGAGTTTGCTGTACTTTGCCCAACCCATTGCTTGGAAATAATTACAGTGGGCTCCAAGGTGGTTCCAGGAAAAAGGCCTATCCCTTGCACTTGTAAAAACGGGTTTATCATGCGAAAAGCAGGTATCGACGGCTAGATAACAAAGATGTTTAAGATGATCACATATGAATAGACCTGAAATGAATCAGTTGCTGTGAAAGTGGACATTTGAATTACGCAAGTGACTTTGACGTGGGTACCTGAGGTGGGGCATCAGATCCCTACCCCAGTTTCGCAACATACAAATCAATCTGGTTTTTCGAGATCTTTCTGAGGTTACCTAAATACAATTCACTTCATGTGAATATGATGAAATAATGACTTTCTTGTGACTGTTTCCTGTTGTTTCAGAATGGACCTTGTGAAACACACTGGTGGCTGTCATTGTGGAGCTGTTAGGTTTGAAGTTTGGAGCTCTCCACACCTCCATGTTTTCAATTGCAAGTATGGCTATTTCATTTTTGTATTTCATGACTACATAAGATGGTAGGATTGCAATGAGAAATAAAAACACAAAACCAATGTGCGATTAAGAGGCTATCATTTAAACTTTATTTCTAGCTGCAGTATTTGTACAAAGAAACAAAACCATCACTTCATTGTCCCCAAGTCCAACTTTACTCTTCTACAGGTAGATAATCTTTTTTTCAAAAACCTTTCAACCTCAAATAAAAGAGGCGCCATGTTTTCAACTCGTTCCCTTGTTTTTATCTCTTCCAAGGGTCAGGACCATCTGACAACATATACATTTAACACCCAAGCAGCAAAGCACACCTTCTGTAAAGTGTGCGGAGTCCAAAGTTTCTACACACCACGCTCCAACCCTGATGGCTATGGTATGAGAGAGAACTGTTTACACACCGCATGATGACTCTCACACCATTTCAATGTAATGTACCAGTAAAGATATTTTGTAAACGCCAATGTGATCATGGTGTGAGTTGATTGAGCAACACAAGTAAACACACTTTAGAACACAGTCACATGGGAGAAATCCACCCCAAAACTAGAATGTAACTTGTTGCTCAGTTATAAAATACATGACACAACCATTTCATTTACTTTTTGATTTTTTTATGTAATTTTATTTTTGCCATTATGTCCTTTTCAGGTATCGCTCCACACTGTCTGGATCCAGGCACAGTCCAAAATGTCACAGTAGAGAATTTTTGGGGGGACAAATGGGAAGAAAGCATGAAAGCACACAAGACCATCAGAGACATGTCAAAACACAAGGAGAGCGTCAACCTGGTAGAAATGAAATAATTTTACTGTGACATAAAAATAGAAACGGCTGTTTTTTTGATCAGTGTAAATACACCACAGAACTTTTTTTTCCAAACAAAAAGAATGACTGAACATAAGAATTCTTATCTTACAAGGCAACACTGATTCACGTTGTGAGTTTTAGTTCATTGGTTTTACTGCACTTGTGACCTCATGTGGACTCAATGCACATAGCATTTTATCGTTCGGTGTCAAGTGACTGAAT
Organism: Hippocampus bargibanti; assembly: GCF_051943395.1. Taxonomy (NCBI): domain Eukaryota; kingdom Metazoa; phylum Chordata; class Actinopteri; order Syngnathiformes; family Syngnathidae; genus Hippocampus; species Hippocampus bargibanti. The sequence continues at coordinate 6,991,417 of NC_142749.1, read as the reverse complement.
CTGGTTGGTTGCTAGATGCATTGTGACAACAATGACAGTGTCAAACATGTCAGGGTTTACTCACCGTTTCTTGAAATTAAGTTTTTGTCAATTCTGTCTGTCCATTATTACCTTTTCTATAGAAACAACAAATTCAATTTAACAGAGCTACAAGTAAAAACAATTGTGGTCACCTTCTAATACATTTTATTAACCTTTGGTTGAGGTGGAATCATCTGGAATGTGTTGATGAACATGTAGCGTGAGAAAGTAATGTACAGGTACCGAAACCAAACCAGTTGAGTGCGATGACAAAGCATGGCCGCCTGAAAAGATCAATGTTTAGAGATGAGGATAAAACATGAAAAAAAAAAAAAATCAGCCAACTGATACTTATTAAGTTCATGTCAGTATATGTTCAAATCTTACTTTGCACTGTCTGTAGCCCTCTGAGCCTATTATGAGGCTAAGTGATGAGGGAAGTAGCCAGCTGAGAGGAAGTTCCAAGAAGGAAACATATTTCCTGAGCAAGCCGACAGTCACCAAGGTGAGAAAACAGCAGTCTGGGGAGCAGGAAGAGATATTTATTTTTCAGCGTTAGGTTCACGACCACTGCAGTTGATGAATATTCATGGTAATATTTTCCTGGCACGTTACAGGAACTGAGGAGAATTCAGCAATGCTACAAATGAAGCACTCTCAGATGACCGAAGGCATCAAGTTACATTAGGCACCACACACACACAATGACATGGAAGATGTATCAGTCAAGCAAGTTTAGAACTGTAAAACCTGCTTGAACAATGATTGATAACAGGCCTGCTGGTTTTGAGATGACTCACGGGAGGGTTTTGTATGTCGAGTTCTGTCACTGCTGACTAAGCTGTTGCAACGTGATTAATTGGCTTGTTTCTTAAGAGACTGGTGACCCCTTTGACCTTAGTGGTTCTCAATCAGTTCATGTGCTGCCCTCGTTCTCCTGCACGTTATTTAGATGGAGCAAATTATGTTACGTTAGGAATAGACAGTGCGGCATGGTGATTAGTGATGAGCATTTCTGCCAACAGCTCTGAGGTTCGAGGTTCTTGCATGTTTTTCCTTTGTATCTGCTTTTACTCCAGCTTCCTACCACATTAAAAAAACATGTATTTTACTTAACCGAAGACTAAATTATCAATTGGTGTGTATGTGAGTACAATTTTTTTTTTTTTGTTTGTTTCTTGCGATTCGTTGATGATTAATCCATGATGTGTTTGTTATCCTTGGGTCAATTGGGATCAACTCTAGTTATGAGGACCAGGGCTTTTGAAAATTGAAGGAAATGACATTCAAATCGGACCGTTTCCATTTCTTTTTAAATTTCAATTCAATTGCCGACATGTGTGTAAAAGGTCAGAAACAGTTATATGCTTGGAGTGATAATAAGAGAACATGTAATTGATAAAAACTTTTCATCGCAACTCCATCTGCAATCTTTTTTTCAATTACTCATCGTTTTTTTAAATAATTTCTAGAATGGTCAAAGGTCACAAAATAGAGCATATAAACCACCGCGTTGACAAGACTCGACAACGTTTGCATGCACCTCACTCACATCCCTGCAGTTAGATTAGATTGAATTTAAGTTCCTTTGTATCAAACAAGCGCCGGAAATTTCCATGTGAATGAAATGTGCTATGCAGTGCAAATAAAATCCTTATAGTGTGCACAAGATGGCGCTATATATTAACAAACAAAATGTACCCTGCACCAAATTGAAAAATAAGAACAAAATATGGTAATGGTATCCAGTTTACCGTTGGGTACTTGATTAGTAGCAGCGAGGTGCCTGAAAGAGGAGGAAAAAGAACACGTTGAACTGATCCACTTTGCATTTAACAATGTGGACAGAAACGACTCGCACTATACGTGTTGTCTTAGTGCAAGATTAGAGATGATGATATTGGTCATGAAACTGAATGTTTATGCAAGCTGTGAACTGCTTTTCCATTGATCCGTGTAACCTCTTTGAGAGCACAGCATATTGTTTTTTTGAAGATTCTGTTTACCACAAATAGCAGTCTTGCAAAACCTGGTGAAAATCAGTTTATGTGTGGGAGGAGGTAGGGCACAGTTTTTGGATATAAAGGATTGTTTTCATAAGCCTTTAATCCCCAACCATGATAAAATTGTATTTAATAATTACAGTAACCAAATAGAATGTTGTTGGATTAAAAATACCAAAACCCTTGAAATTCAGTCTACCTGACAGCTTTATAGATTGCTACGTGATTGCTATGGCCGCTCACTCCTCTCCCATCGAAGGTCAGCACCTGAAACAACAAAATTGTGTCATGGAGTGGGTGAAAGGGCATAATCAGAGTGTGGACGACCGGGAGAACGATTTTCCGGGTTATTTTTTAGGTTTATGACCGTTTCAGTGGAGGTGCTTGGCATCTGCCACTTGATACTTAGAAGCCTTTTGTCTGTGTACTTACTTGAACCTCCGAAGAAGTGAGGCGAAAAAAACAGGGTTGTCAAATATATGAAGTGACTCAAAAAAGGGAGGTAAAAAATTCTCAGAAAAACAATTACTTTTGTGATAAAATTAATGTTTTTGTGCTACTTTGTGTTATGCTTTCCACTTCTGTTTGTATCTTAGAGCGAGGCACTGCATTACCTCGCTGCACATCAATTTATATTCTTTTACTAGTTTGCATGACGGCTTCTCAGATGTTTACATTCTATTGAATGGTTGTGGCTGTGATGTCTCGGTGCACGGAATGCTAAAAGGGAATTCTATCTACTTGCCCATTGTGCCATGTTAATTTCAAATCATTTTTGACCGCTCCTCCAACCTGTTCTCTACAAGAACCATTTTGGCTGGTCGCTCGAAATGATGAGTGGAGATGTCACGATCTGGTTGGCGACCAATGGGTGGCGCTGTCGGCCCCGCCTGCACCTGCACAGGTGTTGGTCGTTCCAATAAGTGCCAGTTAAAAGGACTCCCGGCACAACCATTCGTGTCGGGTCATTCATTGTACGTGTTTGCTTCATCCTGTCAGGTTTGTCTCATCTTGGCAAATTTTTACTCATGGTTTTCTTTGATACTTTGTACTTTTCTGCTCGGATGACTTTAATGTTTTAGATTTTGTTCCTGCTGACTTTATTTTAATACAATTTGTCAAATACAACCTGCTGCTCCCTCCTGCCTGCTTTTTCGGATCCACTACCATCCCCCCCTTGCAAACCGTGACAGTAGATGGCATATTTTCTTGTCTTCCGAAAAAAATTACCCCCCAAAAAAACGACCCACAATAGCAGCATGATGCCAATTATCCATTAATAATTAGGAATGAGGTGAATTTTTGTTTTGCTGCATTCTCTCTTCATTGACCTTGTCACACTACTTTGATCTCCTGTTGTGGTCGTCTTGATCGCAGGTCTTTGATTTTAAATTTTCTACATTCCCATGGTGTAATAATACCGCAGAACTGTACAGAGATTGATATGAATTTGTCTGTAAACACATAAATAAAATAAATGCCTGGCATTCATTTGAAAGGAGGCTCCAAATTCAATCACGCTTTAAAAAGAAAAAAGAGGTAGCTTTTTTTAGTCAAAGTCAGATTGATTGTCAAATATGCTAATATGCGTGACATACAGCACAGATGAAATTAATATCCTCTCAGACCCAGCGTGCAAGGCACTTATAACGTGGCTAAAAAAGACATACAATTGACAACAGACAATACATGTAATTTCTCAATGTAAAGTGAGGTAGTGTCATATATAAAGTGATGTAATGTAGTAATGCAAAAACAAACAACAAAAAAGGGTTGAAGTGAGGTCTTGCAGAAAAAAACCAAGAAAGAACAAAAAATAGAGTTTAAACAAGGAAAACAGGCAAGTGAAACAAATAATTAGTGGACTACTTTAGCGAAATATAACATGTACGTAATCAAAGAAAAGCTACAACTTGAATTGCGCATACCATGTTGAAATTGTGAGCTCTCAAATGCTTTGCAATTATTGAGGTGACCAGGGAGAGCCTCCATTCTACTTTGGGATCATCTGGAAGGTTGCTGGAAATCAAAGCATAAAAGAAAGAAAAAAAATCACTTGGCTTCACTTGGTTGCAGCAACATTGCATCAAGATTTGACTGAAATGCATCATGTCCGGATTGTAACCGCACATGAGTCATAAAGTGTGAATTGCAACAAAGGGTGAGGGAAATGTTGGAAAGTTAGGTGGGGTCGATCAACATTCCAAAGTGCTCGGCCAATCCAGATATTGTACTCTTTGATATATTGGATGTACATAGTAGTATGTGCACAGGGCAAGAGGTGGCTGGCGAGACATGCTTTTTGTCGCAAAGAATGAGGCAAGACAGTTGAGCAAGTAGAAAGCAGTGAGGGATTACGTCACAGATCTATTCAATGTCAGTGCAAGTCATGCTTGGTGGTGTGCAGTGGTCATTGTATTAAGAGAGAGAGGCTGCAGTCCTCATGGACTTCACTCGGAGGTTTTGTAACTGCGTCAACGTCGCATCATATATTTGAACCTTTTGAACGGGACGAGCAAAGGAATTCGAGCAAATCATTTCAATTTAGACAACAGCCAAGAAGCAAGAGCTGTTTTTCATTTGGGAATCACTCTGGCTCAATGTTTTATGGTTTCTTTCCTGGATTGGGGCTACACCCAACAGTGACCAAGTCCTGCCAAAACTGGCACTTGATTATCTGCTAGCAAGCGTTCTCGTGCCTTTTATATTACACGTTGTCGCCGCCGTCTTTTTCACGACTACATTTACTCTGCTGTTTTTTTGTATTTTGCTCCAGTGCCAGAGGGATGTTGGGAATAACCAAGACACCTGAACTTTCCTTTTTTGGCATCACTATGACAACAGAGCAAAATGTCCTGAAATAACCTACCCATCCACCACTTGGAGTTTTGCATGAGGATGTCTAATTGCTTGCAGGCGTTTGTATGCAGTTTCTGAACTTTGGCCCAGTGAGGAGATTCTGTGTATGTGTGTTGGACAGACAGGTTTAGTCTGGTCACATGGATTATTCACATGGATTATTGGCCTGTAGAAAAGTCAGACTGCTGTCTACGAAGTCACAGTCGAGAGTCCAGCAGTGGCTGCACATACATCTCATTGTCAATATAAAATAACAGCTACAGAAATAAAAGACAGACGCTGAAGGTGCCTTTTAAGTTATTTACGACTTGCAAAAAATTAGGTCTGCAGCATTTGGCTTTTGGCCGCAATCATTTGATTAGACCCGTGTGATTTTTTTAATGCAAGTCTAGCTAACTAAAAAGTGTTTTTTTTCTCTCTCTGAATATACCAGTACCAGTATATTAAATATTGCCCACCACCTTCACCTGTTTGTGACACGTTGCACTATTCGCTTACAGTATGCACATGTAGTCAAATCCATGATACGGGCCTAAAACACAGGCTGAAATCAGAGATCTTGATTTCAAATCAGGAAGAAACGCCAAGCAGAATCTTGGTTTAGTCTGATAAAGTGAGTTCAGTGAGCAGTTGTAATTATTTGTTGGGTGTAGACTGAGGTCAAGCCCGCGCGAGTGGAGAGGCAGCAGAGCGTGCTCCGATCAACCTTGATCACAATAGCCACAAATTGCACCGGGGCCTCAAATTCTGTCTACACAGCTGTCCTATTCAAAAACAATAATGGGAAAATCCCATTTCCAAAGTGGATTTACATGTCATCTGACGGTCTGTCTTCTTAGTGTTCCAAGCTACAGGTCTGAGAGAGAGAGAGAGATGCTATAAATTACTTCACTGCAGGACATGTCGGTATGCAGCTACATGTACTAGAATAGTTTGGTAAACTGGAAAGGATCAATGGAAGGTTACACTATTATACCATTATTATTATTATATATATACAGTAAAGTCTCGTTATATCGATATTCAAGGGAGTCCGAAAAAATATCGATATAACCGGGACTATCGATATATCCGATATCGATATAACGAGACGTTACTGTATATATTATACCTACTTCGAGATAGGTAGATGCTCAAGACAGAGATTGTCAACATGCAGACAAACCAAGGGGCCCTCAAACAAACAGTCAAATAGTGTGGAATGACCTACATTGCCAGTGCTCTGGACCTTTGCCAAAATGCAGCCAATTGGACTTGGGGATGTGGGCTGTTGCAGGAGTTCGAAGAACACAGATAGGAAAGCAGTGAGGGGAAGGGAAGTCAGGAGTGAGTGCTGTTGCAGTCGAAAAGTGCTGATTAAACATGTGCTCAAACGCCATAATGCAAACAAGAGGGAAATGGGCCACAATCCAAGTGTCGACAGCTCTGAGGTCAAAGTTCAGATACAGTCGCACACGCACGGACACAGACATACAAATCCATAGAGGTTCATGTTTAGGCTGCAGCATGGAGGTGCTATGAAAAACATTTCCAATGGAAGATGTGGGGTCACAAGAGATATCAAATACAATTTTCACACCGTCAAGCATGTGATCATAACGAAAGGGATTCAGACAAATCTAATATTGGATTGGATTGGATTGGATTTGCCTGTCTTTGCCTTGTCTTGCACATGGAATTCTGATAATTGAGACGTGGTGGCATTTTAAAAATGTTTTATTGCAGATGTGAAGTACGATCAACACCAAACAGAGCCTTTAACGGAATGCACTTTCAATAAGCACTTTTTATCATGATGCTTACTTGTGGTCTACAATGGTAATTCTGGAGGATGGTATGCCCAGTTTAGCACAGCTGTTGAAAAGTTCTTGCTTACGCTGAGCACCTTGATTGTAGTAGTTCCCTGTAAACAAATCAGGGTACATTGAAGGCCGGAGGATTTCAAAGTATTCACTACCCATGTAAAATAAAATCATATTGTTAGTATTCTAACTAAATAAAATAAATTAGAAATCAGTGATCAGACGACTACTCATCATAAAGTAGACTTTATAGAAATGTGCTGTTACTGTACCTTCCGATAAACACAGCAAATGCACGTTGACATTACATTCAACAAGTCGGATGATCGTTGGTCCGAAGAACATGCATTCATCATCAGGATGCGCGATTACAAGTAGACATTCAATATCAGCCCCGTGTGTTTCCAAGCTTCTTAAAGCATGTTTTAAATGTCGCCGATGTCGATAATAAATGCATTTAAAGCTAAACAGGTATATCACAAATACAATTACAACCAACCACGGGAGCATTGTTTTTCACCGTACCTATCAACAAACCGTGTCCAAACAGCTATGCTAAAAAGGTTCCGTTTAGAAATTACGTGAAATCGTTGAACCAATTCGTATTAATTCTCGAAAAAAAATATTGCTGTCCCTTCTTTAGACGTCTTTGTGTTTTTATATTCAAAGATACATTTTGTTAGATACGTCTAAAGATACAAATATTGTATGAAAACGAAGGCGAAGTTTAAGATAAGATTTAAGATAAGTTTAAGATTAGACAAAGTTAAAATCAGAAAATATTTTTTTGTGAAATATTTTTCCTCATTAAGGCAAAAATACAAACAAAACACGTCGTGTTCAGGGGAAATATTTAGCGAACACACAGGTTTATCCTTGCAGATACATAAATAAATACAAGTACAAATTACATCCGTCCTCACCTGGAACAACAAATAATTTCGATACAGTTCAAGGTTTAATAATAGTACTAGTCCATGTATTTTTAAAAGTACATAATCCAAAAGCAACGATGCGAATCAAACCAAACAAGGGCAGTTTACTTTGACCTGCCAGGACGCGAAGCGACAAACGCGGCGCAGCCGAGTCTGCCCAGTCGTCCACTGCCCGTTACCCGCGGATTTCCTTAAAACAATTGCATACATTTCTTCTTACGGATGCCGTTCCCTCTTCGGTAAACTCTCCAAATGTGAGGTATGTGGAAATCGTTTATTTTTCATTTAACAAACCGACATGCGCAGGTTTTTGCTCTTTGGGTGCTCGGGTAAACGGTGAAATTCTCCCTTGCAAGATGGCGACGTAGTTGCGAATTCAAAGGTGAAATATGGATAGGTTAGCTTGCTAACAATAACACAAACACCTAAAATATCGTGCTCCTTTCCCCGTAGGTCTGCAGTCGCGTCGCTTGTTGGTTGTTTATTACTTCGAGGGTGTGTTTTGATCCTCGGGAAATGGTTCTATTGCGGGAGTCTGGTACCCTCTCAAAAAGCGACAACCAGTAAAGCTGTAATGATTAGTAGGCTATCTCAAAGTAGCACGATAAACATTTGTAATGTGTAAAGCATTACTGCAGGGGTTTCGAATTAAACACCGATTAAAAGGGGTTCTGCAAAAAAACATCGCTGAGAATAGATGTCTTAACCTATGATTGGAACGACTACTCGGGGACGCTTGTTTCAACCACAGTGTATTGAACATTTGTGTCTAAAACGATCGTTTTATGATAAAAGCCTAATAAAGTCAGTAAAAATTAAATGATAATCTGAAAGGGAAATGGCTTGAACGTTAGAATTTTGAGACGGTCACCGTATCCGTGTTGTAACCATCTGTTAAGTTTTAAAGGTTTAAAAGGATATCGCTAAACAGGAAGTAGCAAAACACAGCAAAGGATTTGTATTGTTTGAGGCGAAATAAGGGTGAGCTTTGCATTCAGGGGAGATTTCCAGATCACTGGTGCATCACTGAAACAATTTGCTTTTCCTGTTTTTGACAGTCACTGACCCTGGAACAGTGCTGATGCTTGTTGGAGTCTTACATTTAACAGTCGAATGTACGTCACGGAATGTTGAGCAGTTAGAAAGTCCGTAACCTACATTCGTACTATTTAATTGAGCGCTTACACCAGTATGTAAAATAAGTGGATGCACATTGCTATTTTCAACACCATACAGTAGTTAATATATTTTATCACATATTTTTCAATTCATGTGGACTAACATATGGCTATATGAAGACATGCATCACATTTAAGGAGTTAAACATCTTGTAAAGTATATGACATTTAAACCTGTTTCAAATAGATGAAATCATTTTGGCATCTTCTGTATGAGTAGAGTTGCCCAAAACGGTCATCCATCCATCCATTCAGTGGCTTTATGACTTCCTGTTTTAAGCTCGAGCTCATAGCTGTCTTTGGGTGAATTGTGATGAGTCGACTTCAATGTCTGCTATCCAATTCTTTGACTTTACCCTGCAAATTGGACTAATACATGAAGTACCTGACTTATTTTTCACCAGCATACTGACTTTTAAAGATGTTGATTAAATTCTTCGGTCACCCTGTGGGTGTTCTTAATGATGAAAAAGTTTCTTTAAAATGTAATTGACAGATTCCTTACAAATGAAGTGATCGTACAACTTCCCTTTTGATGACAGTCATATCTTGTCAGAGATGGTTATTTTACTACTCCAAAATAAGGTCTTAACTCAGCACACTATTTGTGTGCTGACTATTCTTACTTTTACAACACCGATGGTACAAACTAGTTTTGTACATGAATTGTCTGATGCCATTTTGTCAACAGGACGGTCTTTCTTGGCAGTGAACATTCAAGCAGTTTCTTTGCCAGTTCAAGTGCAAAAAAATATGTGATCTTAAATTCCACATGGTGTCCAACATTTTAGTTTTTCAAACATGACAATAATTTTTCTCTGCTTTGGCTGGGGCAGCCATGTAACAGCTTGATAATAAAATGTCCTACTTTCCCCTTGTCGTCTGCATCGTTACATCTGACACAGAATGACATGTCTAGCGCTGACATAGAATAATTGGGATGCCTCAAACTGGCACATGACTATTTTTGTACTTCTTGGCCGCGTCCAACAACTTGGTATGACTTAGATGGGTACATCTCTTTGAGCGCCGTAATGTCTTGTTTTGATGGAGGAATTCCCAACAACAGTAAAGATAGAAATGATTATTGCTCGTGCTTATCTGTCATTTAATCGATAAGGTGCCGCCGCTTAATGCATGATGCTCCAAGGTAAATATAAGCGGAACGTTTTGCGTCGTTTAGACTATAATCAAAACACCATCGCTGGTTGGTAGCCAACTCAGTTTTTGACATAGCTGATTGAATGATGACAAAATTCTTGAATGGTAATAATGGGCTGTTTTTTTATATTCTATTTGTATTCAAAATGCTTTATACTAACTCAACCAGCAGGAAATGGGCATTGTTTGCCAATCCATTAACCGCTTCGAGTCAGAGAAATCGATCTGCAGCTGTGAAAACAACCTACAGGATGTACACACAAAAAAAGTTAACGGGAGGGTCATTTTTGGAATGAACGTTCGGCTAATATTTGACAGCCTGAAAGAAATCTTGATGCTTCCTGTATATTTCTGAAAAACAAATTCAATCCATGCTGATGTCAAATAAAGTTAATTTATGTAACGCATTGCTTTCTCACTACTCGCAGAAAAGCTGGGTTTTCTCCTCCGCACTGCAGCTGTACCGTAACTGAGCTTTTTTCCCCCCTATGTGCCAGTTGATATCAAAATGCGTAAATGGTTCTATTTAAGTCAGAAGCTTCACTTACAATACAATCTCAACAAATATTTCAGGAGACGTGAACAACTCCACACTTGTGTCAATATTGTTTTCCAGCTAATGTTCTGCAGAATAGGCAATATCACAGCGCTCAAATCCTATTCTTACAATTTGATATCTCCTCAACCATACTTTGATTCACCTTCTCATATTCGTCATGACATTGCATTATTTCCCCTCCAAAAGAGATACTCATGCAAACATTTAAATATGACATTTACGATCTGACGATAGGTGGTCTGTATCCCGGAACATGGTGTAGCTCAACCAACAGTGAAGCAGCAGCGGACTACTTGCGCTGAGTCAGGATGTCCAGTAGCTCTGGCTACCCCGCGAGCCAGGGCAGCTTCAGTAGTGAGCAGAGCCGCTACCCATCCCATTCTGTCCAGTACACCTTCAGCGGCACGCGGCACCAACAAGTAAGACCTTGCTTGTCATTGTTCACCAATAATAATAATACATTTCATTTATAAGCACCTTTTAAAACTCTCAAGGACACTTCACAGTCACATGATATGTCATGGATTCAATTCCAGTGATGGCCTTTCTGTGTGGATATTCTCTGGGTAATTTCTGTCACTTGTGCTCATACATTCTTAGAAAGCACGGAGGGTCTTTCCCCGATCAAGTTATGAGCGCAACGGTGAGGTGATGATCGAAAAGTGCTAACGCTAGACAACGCCGCGTTTGCTCGTCGGGGTTGACTTCGGCCAAGTGTGTGACAATGAATTACCATACGTTTACGTCTTTTTTGGTCACCTCTTTCTTTGTTGTTGCTTTCAACCATGTCTGAATGTGGCAACAAAAAATATATTGAAGAATATGAAAATACAAATAGCAAATTGCATTAATTCTTTTATTTTTATTGTATGCAACACACACATTGGGTGCACGCTGAAAGTGTTAAAAGCAGTGCACAATTTCTCATGAGTGCAGTTTAGAGGGCTCATTGCTTATGTTTGATACCAACATCAGACCAAACAAATATGTGGCGTTCGGTTCATAGTGAGTTTGAACTGTGACGTTAGTGGGAAATATATGATTGAGAGTATGAGACAAAACCAGGAATGCCCCATCAATGTTAGTGTGTCTGTTTTGAGGAAGGTGTGAAAAGAAGTACCACGTTTTATGTTATTCAATGTGTTTTTTTGTTTTATTTTAGGGATGGTGATCGTGAAAAGAGATGTTCATGCTTTTGAATAACTTGCATTGATATTGAGCACTCTGCTATTAACTTTAACCAAAGGACATGTGTCCAAGCTACTTTTGGATGCCCAATTTCTGAGAAGTTTATTTCCACTAAACATTTCAACAGTTCATTTCTGGGCATTTTCATTGTTTGCACAGATCTGGAACAAAATCAAATGTTGTCATCGTTCTTGAAACTGCGTTTGCTTGTTCAGGTTTTTTTGGAGGTCATGACATGCTGATAAATGTTACATGTTCTTTTCAGTTTTTTTTCTGTTAAACTTGGTGAATTCAGTGCAATCGACACCCAACCTTCTGGCTTTGGTCATTTTTGCTGTTAAAAATATTGAGTTTTAGAATGTTTTTTTGACATTATCTGTGTCAGAGGTGTTTTGCAATTGCTTCAAGCATTTTGGCGGATATGTGGTAACTAAAATTCAGCCCAGTCTGCACTGTTTTGATTTCCTTTTTTAATTGTTGTCGACTAAATGATTAAATCAGCTTACATTTAGCCCAAATCTGCTGTGACCGCATCCGCTACATCTGTATACCTTAATCATAATCGGATTGATCTTCTTCATCTCTTGAGCAATGATTGCCACAACATGGATGAATTATTTTTCTTCAGTTATCCAACCATTTATTAGACTATGCTCTATCGCTTCTTCTTTTCATGGTCGCAAAATGAGCTTGTTTGACCTTACATGAATTCAAGAGCGATATACACTCTGGATGATAACCAGATTACTTGTGAATTCTATGTTGAGTGGGAATGGGTTGCCATTTATATTAGTGGGACATAATCAAGCCATGTGTTAAATGGCTCTGGTTGAGCAACAACCCTGAAGATTTTTTTTAAGAGTGTTTTTATCGGTCCGCCCATGGTGGTTTTGGTCAATGCTCAACATTGTTGGGTAGATGTTCTCTCCCAGTTGTAAACGGAATGCCAAACCCGATCAAAGAAAAACAATTGCGCTGGTTACATGACGGAAGGAAAGCCAATGGCAGAAACAGCTAAATTTGGCCGTTGGGATTAATACATTTTTCTATCAATCATCATGTCAAGTGAGCACAAGCACATTACATGTTAAATGTCATTCTGACGGCTCATTTCTGCTTTGTGAGGAATACTTGAATTTAGTTAGTAGTTTCAGTAGCTGCATGTTTGCTTTAAACATTTAGCTTGTAGTCGACGTGCACATTCCACCATGATGTCCCTGATCCACTGGTGAAGAGACACTTTGATCTTCTCCTCTTTCATCTGGAACTGCTTCGTTTAACAAAGAGGGTACAGAAAGTGCTTCAGAATGAATGACTCTGTGTCTTTGTGTTGTCATGTTATTTGTTATTTCGTGTTTTTTTTTTGTTCTTTTGACATCAAGACGGCGCTGCGAGAGTGACTGCCTTTCCAGCATCTCCTGTATTTTGTTTTTCTACTTTCATTCCTTTCATAACTTTGCTGCTGTAAAATGTAAATTTCTCCACTGCGAGACGAATAAAGGCAAATCCAATCCAATGTACCCCAAGCTATGTTGCATCAGAATGCGGAAGTGAGATGAAGTCATGGCCGCTGTTGGCTCATTTCCAGTTACAATAGTTACCTATTTCCTCAGCCATACACTCAGAAATCCTGATTTATTAGGGTTTTTTTTTCCAATAATTTGTTCTCAAACTTAGCTTGCAGCAGACGCGTGCTCATTTTCAGTATGACGTCTCTGATCTGCTGGTGAAAGGACACTTTGATTCTCTCCTCTTTCATGTATTAACTGCTTCAAACGACAAATTGCATGCAGAAAAAGTAGTTAAGATTGCGTGACTGTCTGTGTCTTGTGTTGTTTTGTATTCTTTTGTAATTTTTTGTTAATGTGGGGATCTGCAGCCACTCCGCTCTCTCCTTAGGATGAGAGGAAAGCAATTTTATCTGTTGCACATACTGTACAGCATATCTGAGAAATAAGGTGAATTGAACATGCATGGCAGGCAGATTGACCACTCTAAATTGTCTCTAGGTGTGAGAGTGACCATTGTACGTCTTTGTGTGCCTTGCGATTGGCTGGCAACCAATTCAGGGTGTCCCCCGCCTCGTGCCCGAAGACAGCTGAGATAGGCTCCAGCACCCCCCGTGACCCTAACGAGGAATAAGCGGGACGGAAAATGGATGGATGGATGTATGGACTTGACTTGATCACATGATCTGACCCAATATCATAAAATTGGACACTTATGTTTCAAATGTAGCCAAACCACGACCTGTTCTGCGTGTTTTCCCAATGCATTACGATGTGTTACAAAATAGCAACGGCAATGCTTGTAAAAACGTTGTTTGTGATATCCCCGTATGTTGTTTACAGGATTTTACCGTCCCAGATTATCGTACTCACTTGCAAGATCCACAGGGTCGAAGACGACCATCTTTACTCTCTGAATTCCATCCTGGGACTGAAAGGTAGTGAGTGATTCTCCTCATCGGTTTTGGATCGGTCAAGTACTCATGTCATTGGTGAATACGTTTTTGTTCTCGTCTCCGTTCTGCAGGCCCCCAGAGAGACGGCATGGCTACGAACAGCAGTTCCACTCTATCACTACTCAGGCTGAACATGACGCACTGGAGACTAAGCGCCCACGCATGGAGTCTATTTCTGAGGCCCACATCACTCGTACCTCTTCTTCTGCTGGGGGCATTCTCTTGCCCATGCACCATACACTTCAGGATAGCCTCAGATCCACCGTGGAGATGAAAAAGGTCGGTTCTCAAGCCATTCCCCTGTTGTCAATAGTTGTACAGCAGTATCTATTGTATTTTTCAGTGTATTAGGGGCACCCAAAAGCCTTAGTTTTCTTCAAACGATGGCCCTGCGCCTTATACGGCAGTGCGCCTTATATGTGAAGTAATATTGACCCACAGCAGGTCTTGCAACTACTGTCAGCAGCAAACGACTCCATTTCCCCTTGTAGAAGTCATGTGCGGTCCATGCTGAGATATATAAAATGTAACCACAGCATCTACTGTAGTGCCTTATAATGTAGCATGCCTCATATATGGAAAACATTTTTAAACATGTCATTCATTGAAAGTGCGGTGCGGTGAGCCTTGTACACCGTAAAATAGTTTTAGTTCAGCATGTCCAGTGACCATTCATTGGTAAAGAAGTTAAATCAGATTGTTATGAACATCATAACTTTAACATTACATTACACATTAACTCTTTGTTTATTTTAATTCTGAGATTGTATTGAACATATGTGTTCTGCAACATCTCATTTATTATTTATTTATCTATTTATTCCCCCCTTCTTCCCATTCAGGAGTCGCCGTTCACTGTCAAAGTGGAATGCCCTTCTCCGGGAGGACCTGCATTACATCTTGGGGATGAGCATGACACGTCTCCTTCCAAGCTATCCAAGGAGGAGCTGATTCAGAGTATGGACCGCGTAGACCGAGAGATTGCTAAAGTGGAGCAGCAGATTTTCAAGCTGAAGAAAAAGCAAGTGAGTCGGCTTTATTCTCTTTTAACAGAAATAATGTTTGTGGTTTTTTTTTAAGAAAAAATAATGAGCGTTTAATGTGGCTAACATTGGTATCAATGTTATCGACCAAGGGATGTAAGCAACTAATAAATCTTGCATATTCGGTCACAACATAGCCGTTTGTAGACCTCTCAAAATTAATCCAGATCAGATTTTGAAAGTTCTGTCTTGATCGTATCAATGTATAGTTGACATACTCTCACAGTTTGCGCCCTAAAATATTTTCAGGAAAAAAAAAATCTGTCATGGTAATTCTGATCTGTACAGACACTCCCCTATTTACAAACGGGATATGTTCTGAACAGTCGTTCGTAAGGTGAATTTGTTTGTGAATTACTTCAGTGCTACATTTTGTATCGAATGTATGTTTAAAGGACAACCGACGCCTTCGGACACGTTGTGTCCATAATTTGTAAAATCACTTCAAATGACTTCTAGGGAGCGTATTTTACAAAGATTCCACGGCATATCACTATATTTTACGTTTTAAGACTCGCGCTTAATATTCAGGAAGTCTTGTTTTCGAGTTGATGACAATCCCCACGTGACGTCACGTTTGGAACGCCCCTGGCCAAGAAAGTGACACACGATGCATTTTGCGGTACTTTGTTTGGTCTGAAAACTTTGTGTTGAAATTAGAAGGAAAACACGTAACTAACGCGATGGTGAATCGTTGTGTGTTGCACCAAGACTACTATTTCATATTCGCTGACACAAATCAAGACATTCCAGTATGAATTCTCGCAAGACTTTCAGGGATTTATTTGGTCAAGGCATTTCAGGAACTGCTAATCTCAAACATGTAACTTGGCTGTGTACATAACCTTTAGCTTGTAAACATTGACCAACCAAACATTCACCAGTTCAACTTGTCTCGCACCTTCAACATGACCTCAGTGGCTGAACCCTTGAGTTTTTGTATTTTATACACGAACCAGCATGTGAGAGTAATCTGATTATGCCAGCTTGTTTTGCTCTTCCGAATCAGAATCAGGGGTTGAGATCATATCACTGCAAGACAAATTGAAAATCAATGACATTTGGGTCCCGAAATAGATGAAAGGTCCCGGCATGGAGCTGTCTTTTTGTATTTTGTGAATTTTTCTTAACTTGATGTTTCACATTGACACTGTTGTCTCCTAGCAACAACTGGAGGAAGAAGCAGCGAAACCTGTGGAGCCAGAAAAGCCAGTGACCCCTCCCCCAGTGGAACACAAGCATCGCAGCATAGTCCAAATCATCTACGATGAGAACAGGGTGAGGTGTCTGTTTTGAATACCATGACGTATTAGCAATTATCCTTCACAGGGTTAAACCTTTGTGAACTGACCCTCTGGCAAATTGAGCAGACCAGCACACTGTTTGCATTTCATCAACAAACATTCTGGAATTGTCGAGCAAAATGGTTTGTCATTACCAGCTTTCGATGAAAAGGTTTCTTCAGCCGTCATCTGAACTTCTTTGAAGGTGTCGGACGTTTCGCTTCTCATCCAAGAAACTTCGTCAGCAAACTAAAGTCTTCCTGGTAGTTTCGGCCCTATATATATATCCCTACTGTACAGACGTGGCAGTGCCGGTTGCACCTAAAAGCTAGCAACCACTCATTTGACGACAATGAGGTTAAAATCTTAGCGAAAGAAAATAGATGGTTTGAAAGGGGAGTAAAAGAAGCTATTTTCATAAAACAGCAAAATCCTTAGCCGAGTGGTTAGCACACCGGCTGCACAGTGCAGAGGTCGCCGGTTCGCGTCCCGGTCCGGCCTCCCTGTGTGGAGTTTGCATGTTCTCCCCGGACCCGCGTGGGTTTTCTCCGGGTCCTCCGGTTTCCTCCCACACTCCAAAAACATGCATGGCAGGCAGATTGACCACTCCAAATTGTCCCTAGGTGTGAGAGTGACTGTTGTATGTCTTTGTGTGTCCTGCGATTGGCTGGCAATCAATTCAGGGTGGCCCCCGCCTCGTGCCCGAAGACAGCTGAGATAGGCCCCGCGACCCTAATGAGGAATAAGCGGTACGGAAAATGAGATGAGATGAGATGAGCAAAATCCTTCCCTTTACCGTAATGGTGGGGTGAGGTTCAATTTTGATCGTTCGTACAATAGACTGCTTAGGCAAAATAGGATTAGTCACGATGATGAGGTGATACCAGGGCAAATTGGGCAATCAGGCCAGTCCTTCGCCAGGACAATAGAAACGATCAGTGGAGCCGCAAGGATTAGTCCTCTGCTCCCCCCATCCTGAGAGCAGGGACATATAGCAGAGTCCGGCACCACCATGTCTGGACAGTAGGGATATATATATATATATATATCCCTACACACACACACACACACACACACGCACACACACACACACACGCACACACGCACGCACGCACACACACACACACACACACACTCACACACACACACACACGCGCACACACACACACACACAGACACAGACACACACACACTTATATATATATATATATATATATATATATATATATATATATATATATATATATATATATATATATATGAAGCGAAACATCCGACACTTTCAAAGAAGTACAGATGACGGCTGAAGAAACCTTTTCATCGATGGACCACTCCTGTACGACTGAGAGCTTTCACAGACACATTACCAGCTTTGTTCTTCATGTTCATTTATGTCAGGTAACTTGTGTTAGTTATTCAGATGTGTGAAATAAAATGCGCTGACAGGCTTGCTGTGTGTTTGAGCTGATCAAGGGGAAAGGTAACTATAGTTCATGTCTGTCACATGGCTGCTGCTGCAAGACACGCCTTTCTTCCCTGTCAGTCGTTAACCCTTTATACTCTTCCAGTCTCGTCTAAAGCATTTATTTTTATTTTATTGTCCCAGGTCTCAATTGAGTTAACATTTTAATTCTTGATTTGTACAGCTCACAAATGCTGTTTCAACATAGATTTAAAAAAGGCAATATTGTACTTGTCTGCACGTCGCCTTAGCTTCACGTGTCTCCATGCCATAGTGAAGCCTCATTAGTGGCCCACATGCAATGGGTACAAATCAGAAAGACCCTATTTAAAAAAAAGAAAAACAACAAACTACAAGAAAAAAGTTTTATTTTCCAGATCAGTTTTACCCTTCTCAAAGGTCTGAAACACATTTAAACTAATTTAATTTCATTTTTGAATGCAAATTTCCTCATTGTGGGATTATTAAAAGATTTCTGAAATCTGAAGTATTTCTTAGCAACTGGGAAGCCACTCTGTCACTATCAACCAATAGACGTCCTTTATGACTTTTTTAAGGAAAAAAATAACAATTGATTCCTTCAACATATTTTGATACAGTGTGAATTCACTAGTTTTGTTTAGCTGTAATGTTAATATTTTTTAAGTATCATATGTTTCTAATTTTCTAGAAAAAAGCTGAAGAGGCGCATAAAATACTGGAAGGTCTTGGTCCCAAGGTTGAACTGGTATGGCAGTGAATGACTTATTGTACACTTTTGTAGCTCATCAGTATTTGAGAAATCGCCATATGCAAATATTTAATGATGGGTTTGTCTTCTGTTTGCACTGACTAGCCCCTCTACAATCAACCATCAGACACAAAAGTTTACCATGACAACATTAAAACGTGAGTATGTTGCAAAGCTCTGGGTCTTAATGGTTTCAAAAGAAATTCACTGCACATTATGTGTATAAGGTATCATATCAGGGCGGCTCGGTAGTCGAGTGCTTAGCACACTGGCTTCACAGTGCAGAGGTGAACTCCCTGTGTGGAGTTTGCATATTCTCCCCGGACCCGCGTGGGTTTTCTCCGGGTCCTCCGGTTTCCTCCCACACTCCAAAACCATGCATGGCAGGCAGGTTGACCACACCAAATTGTCCCTAGGTGTGAGTGTGAGAGTGACTGTTGTATGTCTTTGTGTGCCCTGCGATTGGCTGGCAACCGATTCAGGGTGTCCCCCGCCTCGTGCCCGAAGACAGCTGAGATAGGCTCCAGCACCCCCCGCGACCCTAATGAGGAATAAGCGGTACGTAAAATGAGATGAGATGAGATATCATATCAGAAATATCTCTGCTAATTAATGATTTACCATCAATATGATAAAATTCACAACCCACTGCATCCGATTAATTTGGCGCATTGGCATTATCAATGAAAGTAAAAAAAGGGTTCGGCTATAAACTTTGTTACAAAAAAATGAGAGACAAAAATAGGGTAAAATAACCACATTGTTGGATGTTGGGAATTTACACTCTTATTTTCTCAATAGAATTTTATTGATCAAACTGTTTGCCTTATTTTGCCTAGTTTGTAAAAATAACTTCATGCCCACACAATAAAAATAATTGTGTTTCTTGATAGCAATCAGGTCATGAGGAAGAAGCTGATTCTATTTTTTAAGAGAAGGAACCATGCTCGTAAACAGAGGGTAAGTGTTTCTACTTTTGTTGAGCGTTTTGGAAAGTCTGGGGGTGTTAGAAAGACTCTGATATTATTTTCTGGCCATTGTCTATATTCTTTATCCTCTGTGTGGTGATAGAAGTGCTAACTAAAGCCTTTTGAGGCAACATTGGGGGGAAATGTATCACCCAAAAAGATGCAGAAATTGCGTCCAAGCTCCTGTGAAGAATTAATCAGCCCGTTTCCACAGGCTGATAAATTCCTTCCATTGAGCTTAGTCGCCTTCTTCTGGCGGCTTTTTGGTGCAACACAAGGTTTTCAGACCAAACAGGTACAGCAAAATACATTGACGTGATAGAAGGACTGCTACAATGTGTCCTTTTTTTGGTCAGGGGCGTTCCTTTAGTGACGTCACGTACGGACTCGTCACCAACTCAAAAACAAGACTTCCTGAATATTCAGCGTGAGTCTTAAAACGTAAAATATAGCTATTTGCGGTGGAATCTTTGTAAAATACGCTCAGTAGAAGTCATTTGAAGCCATTTTACAAATTATGGACACAACTTGTCCAGAGACGTCGGTTATCCTTTAACGTTTCGTCAATCATATTTTTAAGAGTCAGTTTTGGGGGTCATTGTGATCACAGATATGTTATCACGAGAAGTAGAAGTAGAACTGTAATTTAACATGAGCCCATGTTGTTCTTCTGTCATTTGTCCTTCCCAATAATTTTAGCAGTACGCCCCTTAAATTTAGATCTCTGTGTTACTTTAAAGCAGGAAAAAATGTTTATCCTGCATTCGGTTTGACTCATTCCATTGTCTGACCACACAAAGGCCTGAAGCCCAGTCTTTGATTAGTTTTAATGCTGTGTATTTAGGAACAGAAGATCTGCCAACGATATGACCAACTGATGGAAGCTTGGGAGAAAAAGGTGGAGCGCATGGAGAACAACCCTAGGCGCAAAGCCAAGGAGAGCAGAACGCGGGAGTACTACGAAAGGCAATTCCCCGAGATCCGGAAGCAGAGAGAGCAGCAAGAGCGTTTTCAAAGGTGAAAAGCTTTATATACATCGGCTGTAACCTTTGAGACGACATAGTTGCTGGAGCACGTTGTTCATTTTTGCAAAGGAACTATCTGGGACATCGCATCCTTTTGCCTCCTGACTTCCCATCCCTACAGTGCATTGTGATTTTTTTCACAAGAAAGGGTATTGTTGTTTTCATACTGACTGAAGCACATAAGTGGCTTTGGGAATACAAATGGATGTACTCCAATAAATTTGATTGTCTTAATGGCTGCCACATCCCACACACTTGAAATATAACAATCCCCCCTGTGTGGTTCAATGAAAGATGACATGCAGGACCGAGCTCAACGAAAGCAATAATAAAGCAGTCATGAAATTAGATTCTGTTAAGCAGTCCTCTGAAGTCACCTTTGTGCAAGATCTTAATCAGAACCAGATGGGAGTTTCCTCTGAATATGATGGGTTTTCACACATTATATGTCTCTGCTTTTTCTAGGGTTGGCCAGAGAGGAACGGGTCTCTCCGCAACAATCGCTAGAAGCGAGCATGAGATTTCTGAAATAATTGATGGTCTTTCTGAGCAGGAGGTACGTACAAACATTAAAAAAAAAAATCACATTTCATGAAATGCATCTTTTTTATGCAGATGGCATGTATACATACTGTAATGTTGGTCAAATTCCACTTATGAGCCAAACCGCTGATCCTCACAATGTCACTGTGTATTCAGCCTCATTTTTTTAACCGATAAATACTTAGCGCGACATGTCCATGTGTTACAGAACAACGAAAAACAGATGAGACAGCTGTCAGTCATCCCTCCCATGATGTATGACTCCGAGCAGAGACGAGTGAAGTTCATTAACATGAATGGCTTGATGGATGACCCCATGAAGGTGTACAAAGCCAGACAGTTCATGAATGTTTGGACTGAACACGAAAAGGAAATCTTTAAAGACAAGTGAGTTTTTATGGTCTTATTATAAGGTCTCACAGACGGTACCTGTAGAAGCAAGGCACATTTTTTAAAATTTAAAAGTACTGTATCTTCCGGTGTATAAGGCCCTCCCGAAAGCCTTAATATTCTTCCAAAGATGGCCCTGCGCCTTAGATGCAGGTGCGCCTTATATGTGAAGTAATATTGAGCCACAACAGGTCTCGCAACTACTGTTAGCAGCCATTGACTCCATTTCACCCTGTAGAAGAAGTCATGCGTCACCCCAACCTCGACTGTAGCGCCTTATAATGTGGTGTGCCTTATATGTATTTGGAAAACCTCTCCAAAACCATGGCCGTGCGCCTTTTCCTCTGGTGCGCCTTATACACCAGAAAATATGGTGGATAGATAAATATTGAGATTCTGGGCTATTGCTTGTGGAACAAATGTTATTTTCTGAAATCAGTTTTACATTTTTATCCTCTACGACAATTTACTGGACCTTCACATTGAGTTCATAGTAAACTCCTTAGTGGACACACAGAAATTTGCTCATATTGCCTTATTTGATTTATGTATTTATTTATTACAATGACACATTATCTATTCTTCGCAGGTTTGTCCAGCATCCAAAGAACTTTGGCCTGATCGCTTCCTATTTAGAAAGAAAGGTGAACGAGGCAGTTAATATTGCACATATCAATGAAACTTAATTCATTTTTACTCAATCACTGCCAGACATGTTCAAAAATATGTCCACTCCAGTGCCAGGGCTTTTGTCATTTTCACTCAAATTTCAGGACCCACAGAAACACTGCCCCCTCGTGGAAGGGAAAAACACTGCCAGAGGTCTTACCAGCGCTTTATCGGCACCCTGCAAGAAAAACCAGAACCCTAACAAATTCGGGAATGGCGCTCCACGTCATATTTTCACTTCCCGAATACATTCGGAATGGCAGTGAATGAGTTAACCAAGAGACAAAGGAGTCCAAGCACATGCTGGAATAATATCACCTGTAGTGTCAGGACCACGTGTTCACGTGGACATGTTTTTCTTCCATTTTCAGTGCGTTGCTGACTGTGTCCTATACTACTACTTGACCAAGAAGAATCACAATTACAAGACACTGGTGAGGCGCAATTATGGCAGACGGAGGGGAAGGAACCAGGTAATCCTGCAAATGTGTTAAATGTTTGCTTATGCCGTAGCTGACTGATATATGAGGCAACGAAAAAGAAGATCAGCATTACTTGTGCCAAGTGTCATTGTATTCGTTTCACTTGATTGAAATTCGAAATGTTAGCGTTGGAAATAGGAGTGTGCCTTTCTGAGAAATTCGACACGCGTCTCGCTGGAAGGGATGTGATACGATCATAAGCGATACATTTTTGAGTGGATTGATTTGGTTTGGTTTGAGTCGGTAACATTACGATTCGTTTCATCAGCCACATCAAACCAAGCGCTTATAAAAAGATGTTTATATATCCTGATTTATAGAGTGCAAGAAGTTTGAATTCAGTTTGGTTAAATCCAAACCGATTTTCCAATTCCAATTATTTCACATTGGAGACCTTATCGTAATGCTCAACTATCACACTAATATTGATCATAATAATGATGATAATAATAATAATACTAATAATAATACATTTCATTTATAAGCACCTTTCAAATCTCTCAAGGTCACTTCACAGTCACAGGATAAGTTTTTATGTGGGTGAGCAGCGGCAGCCACACGTGGCAGCTCAATCCGGGAGTAACTCAAATAGATAGAAAGCTAGATAGCCAGCTAATAGATAGCTAATAATAATCATAATACATTGTATTTATAAGCACCTTTCAAAACTCTCAAAGACATCGCTATTAGCTCGCTATCGATATAGCTACATAGCTAATAGCTAGCTAGATAGCTAGCCAGCCAGCCACATAGCAAATAGATAGTATCATCCCTAGATGATAGGGTTTGTTTGAATTTTTTAGCTCAGCTCCAATCTCACTCTAAATTATTCAGCCACCATCACACATCGTATTTATTTTTCCAACACAGTATTTGACACAACTTTTGTGAATATTATTTTTGGAAAGTGACGCTCCCATGACACAGTTTGCACAAATAAATGCAATTTACAACGAAAAGTTGTATTTTTAAGTATAGTCCCAATGTTACAATGATATAGTGTGATATAGTGTGAATTTCAAATCTGCGCCCTTGCGTTATCTCCTGTCCCAACGGCAAGCAGACGAAAGTGAGATGATTTTTTTCATTTGCTGCTAACACCATCACACCACAAAACCATGTCCATGCTCTTTTCTTCGAGCATAGTTTCCCTTCCAAATTTGGTGTAAAAACAATCCCGTGTCTTTGAACTCAGGTTATTGCAAAGCATTGCCTCCACCGCTATTTTTCATTCCACTATTTGTTCAAACCTCACACAATAGAGTCAGCTAATTTACAGAGGGCTACTGTTCTGATGTAGCCTTTTTTATTATTAATATTATTGTTATTGTTGTTATGAATAACAATATTCTTCTTCTTATTATTATTATTACAGGTAACATACGATTTAAGACCGGGTTATGTTCCGACTAAACGGTCGTAAGTCAAAATGGTCGTAAGTGGAAATCCATTCAAGATGTTGAAAAGAGACTCTGTGCTAAATGACTTGCAAACGATCTAATTCGGATGCCACGGAGGCAGGTGGTCGTGGGTCTGGGTCGGCGGTGTTCGACCGGTTGCCCTCTCCCCGGCCTGACCCCGCGCTCACCTCTCTACCCGAAGTCAAACATACTGTCTCAAAGAGGCGGCGGTGCCGCCGGCCGTGGGCCCGACATTTCAGATATATATATATATATATATATATATATATATATATATATATATATATATATATATATATATATATATATATGACCATTTTGTGTTTGGGAGCCTTTTACTGAGCGAGTTGCTTGTTCTGTAGCCACAAAAGGACATAGGTCTTTTTGTGTCGGTCCCAAGCCCGGAAGGGCATCCGACGTAAAAGCTTGGCCAAAACAAAGATGGAGGACACTGATTTGCAGTGGCGATCCCTTTAAGGGAAAAGCCGAAAGGAAAAGAAGACTTGCTCTCGTTTTCCATTTCCTGGTCTCCCGGTTTTTATGACCGAGAAAGCTCTTTAACCCGCCCCCTTTGAAGAAACTGCTCACTTGGTACAGCCCAGCCATTTGACAGGCCCCAAAACTCACAATGTTGCTGAGAATGCTAGTCAAAGAAGACCAGTGACAGAGTTTTCCCTGAATAACCCTGCTTCCATGAGTGCATTCATTTGAGATGGACAATTCTTTCGGCTGCTTAAGTGGCCCGCTGAAGCACTTTATCGGACTACGTATAGCAGTGCCTTGCTCCGGCAGCCCTTCTATGGTGCTATCCTGCCCTTCTCTCACAAATATGGAAGCGCTAGAGAGTAGAGGCACACTTACAGCACCCGTAACATGTGGCTCTCAGCAGAGAAAAGAGCTTTTCATGGTCAACCAATGAGCTTGCAGGTATGTTTGCTAGCTTTGAAAACAGCTGAATACATGACTTGCTCTCTCCTTAGTCTTGTTCTTTTTCCTGATGTTTTATTTTGTGATAGCAAATCAAAGCTGGCAGCTTGAAACACCAGCGTAGCTATTTTTAGACAGGATTTCTAGGAAATGCGCTGACAGGGCTTGTCATGAAATGTTGGCATGCCTGCTCATGTTGCGTGATGGGTTTGGAAACCATTTTGTGAGTTGTCGTAGATTTGTGTACTCTGAAATTTGCCTCAACGTTCCATCATGGAGATCACTTTCTGGTATTCGTAGTCCGCATGCCGGAAGCAGACCCAAGCCACCCCCCCCCCCCCAGTGTGTCCGTCTGCAAAAGCTTCATATTTCGCTGTTTTATGGTGATGAAACCAACCATGTTTGACTTGTTTATCTGCATGATCTTTTATTCTCTTCAAGTTTGACAATTTAAAGTTTTCTTAACTATTTTAGTCAGGCCTACTTTACTTTTTTTGTCCAAAAAGCACAAACGCACATTGTGTCCGTTACTGGATAAATCCGTAACATGTCAAAAATGGTGAAAATAATTGTTTGCAAATGTCTAATTTTGATTCAGCAAAAAAGATAATGAGTCTGCTTTCATGGTGGACTATAGAAAAATGATCTTTACTTTTCTTAGCTATTTCATTCACATTGTGGATAACTCCTCGCAATTTATTAGAATGTTTTTAACAAACCATTTCTGTAAAGCAATCATTTTCAGTGGTTATGCGTGCAATGCGCTGCTTTTAGCATTTTGGTTGCAAGAATGTTCTTCACTCAGAATGATTGTCATGACATGCATTACAAAAGGAAACACGATTTATTGAATCAGCAAATCTGAAAACTATTCCGTCTCGCCAAAGAAGGTCTTCATTTAAAAATACTGAACAACCACAGTCTCATTTTGTCGAAACATCTGTCCCGAGGCCTCTTTACAAAACGTTGGAGACGAAGCAGGAATGCCACAGTTCTCAAATCACCCCCAAAGCAAACACATCAGCTCTCAATGCGCCAACCACAACAGCATCCCACCGAAGAACAAGTTTAGTGAGAACGTCTTGAAACACATTGCAAAATATTTCGAAATCGTCATGCGCCAAAACATATGAGCTGTGATTAACAGGAAATGATTACATGGATAATGTCATAGGCCCAAATTGGATGCTTGCCACCATGTAGTATGCAGTATGCTGGCTTCCTCGCATACATTAACCCAGATTCTCAATTTGGAATTTCCTTTGTATAGCGAAAACCCTACATTGGTATTGTTCTGAAGCAAAACCCAAAACACTGATTCACTGATTCACTGTCTTGACTTAACGCTGTGTGAATTCAGTCAGAATCCGAATCATCTTTATTAGCCAAGTATGTAGAACCCACAAGGAATTTGTCTCCGGTAGAACACGCTGCACTAGTATCATCATAAAAAAGAAATGACAAATAAGTATGGAGGACACTAATAAAGGCAATCTAATCTAATCAAATTACTTAATATAAGTGGTACCTCTCAGAAACAACTTTGAGACAATGTGCAATGTTTCTAGCAGAGAGTGGTTCAAGTGAGAACAGACTTGGAGCTACAATGATTAAAATGGGATGCTGTTCCACAGGGTTGTGCAAAATTGTAAAGACGCACTATACTGTGATATTTTGTTTACTGTTTAGAGAGTTAATGGCGAGGGGGAAGAAGCTGTTTAAATGTCTGCTGGATTCGGTGGGCATGTATTGGTAGCGCCTGCCTGAGGGGACTGGCTAAAAAAGGTGGTGGGCAGGTTGCAGTGGGTCCAGTAGGATTTGCCGCATTCTTGCCGCCATCATAAATGTCATATGAGGTCGGATATTGTCCATTTTTGTGGAAGAACACATGATTTATTCGATGACTGCCGTGTAGAAATGGCATAGCACAATTCTAGAACATGTCAACCTAAATTTGACAAATTCTTCAAGATTCCTAAACTTGGTCAAGTCAGAATAATAGAGACTTTCAATGAATAGTCGATCTGTAGTCACGATAATGCCGATTACCGATAATCACCCGCCAGGCATCTGTGTTGTTTTCATGTGCCAAACGGACAACATCAAGACAAAATCGTTGTTTTGCCCCTCCTAGTAAATATATGAGGACGATACGAGGAGTATGCAAAACTTGCTAACGTAAATATTGGAAACTGCTTTCAATAAAGATAGATGATATTTGATTACTTGTACTTCCTGTACCCTTTTTCTTGGAAGATGACACGCATCACTCCCCGCCAACATTGTCATGGCTGCGCACACTTCTGTGAAACATTGTCAGTCGTCAATTGTTCGAGGCAGCTCTTGAAGAGAGCATCCCTGTTGTAATGGAAACTTGAAACCCTGCCGTGCTTGTGTGACGCACAAACAATTCAGCAACCAGCGTTGGAGCATGGTGGAAAAATACGAGCGCGGGCATAAAAACCGAATGAGGAGGAAATAGACAATAATAAATCAAACTTTTTTGAATAATTTATGCCATTCACTCAAGTGCATGACGGTATCGACAACAGAAGTGTTGCCAGACTGGTGGTATTTTCTTAAGCTCTTCTTGTTTGCTAAGAAAGAAAATCACAATTCCTAAAATCATTTTTGTACACTTTTAGTCACCAAATAAACACACTATTTGTATTGTTGAAAGGAAAACCTGCAAATTAATAATTTTGTTTCCGTTTGCAGCAAATCACTCGCCCCGCACAAGAAGAGAAGTCCGAAGAGAAAAACGAAGAGGACAAATCGGAGAAGCCAGAGAAAAAAGAAGATGAAGAAAAGAAGGATGAGGAAGATAAAGATGAAAAGGAGGAGTCCAGGTGAGTTGTGAAAATATTACATGGGTCCCTGTGTTAATTTAAGCAAGAATGTATCATTACCTCCCATTAGTTTTATTCTCCTCTGATCCTGAAATATACTTGTGCTTTAGGATTGATCTTGACAGTGCAGGGCATGTATTTGCTGAGTCATCTGTGGATATTTGTTCCATTTCCAGTCTCTAAAACTGTTTTTTCCTTCTTGAAAACCACAGGGACATTGGCAAGGACAAAGAGAAGTGTGACGTTGGGGAGGATGAAGATGGGAAGGAGCAAAACATGCCGCGTGGCAGGAAGACTGCCAACAGCCAGGGCCGACGCAAAGGAAGGATCACCACTCGCTCCATGGCCAACGAGGCTGCCACCATGGCGGCGGAGGAAGCACCTCCCCCTGTTTCGGAGGCTGTCGCGCCAGATCCTCCGCAGCTTCCTAAATCTGATACACCTCAGAAGTCTATAAAGGAACCTATGAAACCGCCTACACCGGGAGCTTCACTGGATGCAAAAGGTGAACACAAAATTAGCGCGCCGTGGGAGAAATACTGAATATCATACCGTCCCGAGATATTGGGTGTTTATGTTGAGGTGACAGTTTTCGTTTTAATCATGGGCTGAAGGAAATATAGCCATAATGATGCCGAGCGGACTTTAGTCGGCATAAAACGAGGTTACTGTCCTCCCGACGTCACTCTTTTGTTTTTTAACTGACACCAGAAAACCGTTTATAGCATCTAAAATACCAAAGCATGCAGTATATTTTTAGTCAAATGCAAAACACCAATAAAAATGACTTAGTGTCCAAAATATGCAAACAATTGAGCTGCGAATTGGGCATTTTCAGAAAGTGCCGGCAACATTGGGGGAAAATCTCTCACCCAAAAAAAGAGGCACAAAATGGCGACCTCCTGTGGTCACCTCCGTTTCCACAGGCTGATAAATTCCTTATATGGCGCTTGGACGCCCTCTTCTGGCGGCTTTTGGGTGCAGCACGAGGTCCCCAAACAACACAAGTACAGCAAAATACATTGACGTGATGGAAGGACTGCTACAATGTGTCTTTTTTACGGTCAAGGGCAGTCCTTTAGTGACGTCACGTACGGACTCGTCACCAACTCAAAAACAAGACTTCCTGAATATTCAGCGTGAGTCTTAAAACGTAAAATATAGCTACTATATGCGGTGGAATCTTTGTAAAATACGTTCAGTAGAAGTCATTTGAAGCCATTTTACAAATTATGGACACAACTTGTCCGGAGACGTCGGTTGTCCTTTAAAGTAAAGAGACACGCTGAATATCCCTCAGTGTTGTCTATGCATCACCATGGCAGTGTGCTGCTTGAACGGTTGTTATGGTACTCGGTCATACGTCTTCAATTTCACCCTCACAAGCTCTGTCACTCTTATGGTGACTGCTTCGGTTCTCAGGTATCCAAGCCCTTATCTTTTAATCTTGTTTCAGCGCTAATCTGTATCATCTGCTCAATGTTTTCTAAGTACGGCGTAGCATCTCTTGACACCTGTTCCCTCCAATGTCTGTTGAGCAGAACATCAGCTCATACAATGTTACGCAAGGTCTGTCCTTTAATGTGATTAATTAACGTGCTTGCGTGCCCTCCCCGTCACTCGAACCCGCTGACCTCTGGCCGTGTTCTGTGTGTGAAATACTGTTGACTGTAATCTCCCTCAGTGATTACACAGGGGCTTTTGTGTTTCTTCGTCTGAAATCGCGTTGCTGCTAAAAGCAATTTATGGGCCAGACAAGCTCAAGAGGAGATTGCATCTCCTTATTTGAAGTTGTACTGGAAAGGGGGAGGGTGCACGGCAGGTGAGCTCTTGTCCTGACGATATGTTGTTGGCAGAAAACGCTCGTGCCGCTGACCACCCAGTTGAGCCTGTCGCGAGGAGAACATGTGATTTTTGCCGCTGCTAGTCGGAGCCAAGTTGAGTAGACTAGCATGTGATTCATGTAACTCAGTGCAGGGTTGGTTGGAGACATCTGTACGACAATTGACACCCCCCATTTTTGAGCAGGGGGCAAGCTCACTGTAAATGCCAAGGGTTTATCTGTTTCTATATTGGTCCAAATGTTTATTCAATTTCAGAGGAGACGGAGACAGAGTTCACTTTAATGTTAGGAGCTCACTTCTGTGAATTTTGCGTGTGTGCGCGCATGCGCATGGTCGTTTGAAAGGCTGATGGGGCCGTGACAAAGTATGCAGCCATGTCAAGGCAAGTGGGAGTGTGTATCGGTCCGTGTGTGTTTGTATGACATACAAGGGCTGGGACAGCATGGCTGTTCTGTCTTTTAACCTCCATCCGAGGCCATTTCCCCTCTTCTGTCTGGCACGACATCATTTCACCTAGGAACCTCCCCTTGTGGATTATAGCGGTTGGCGGCTGTTTTTTTTTTTTTTTTTTTAACCTGGGTGGGGGGTGAGAGTGTACGAGGTGGGGAATGACCTAGAGCGATAGTGAGAGGGAGTCGGTCTCAGCAGCTTGTGAATGTAAACAGATTATTAGATTAGAGGCCATGAGAAGAAGCCGGCTGGAAAGAGGACAGCCTCTCTGTCTGCCTCTCTCTCTCTCTTTTTCTCTCTCTCTCTTTTTCTCTCTTACTCTCACACTCGCTCTCTCGCTCCCTTGCACCCATACTCTCCCCTCCATTTCTCTTGTCGGTGCTAATGGGGCTGCGTCTCTTTGCCTTCTGATTTAGCTGGTGCTGGCGAAACCGGAGAAACTTCTCGCTGGACCGAGGAGGAAATGGAGGTCGCCAAAAAAGGTAACACTTTGACTATTTGTGTTGTTCAGATCACTTCTCGAGTTTCTTTTTGTGGTTCTTGCTTTTCCTTGTTTACACTCCCTTTCCCTGCTCCCCTTCGCGATCCTGTGAAGGTACCTTGCCCTACCCATTTTAAACACGCTTGCAAGAAAGAATGTGATCATGAACCCACAAAAGAATGAATGTGCATGTTCGGCACTCGAATAATGATTTCAGGATGTCTGATTTTTTTTTTTTCAAATTTCATTTAGCTGGACTGCTCAGCTTGCGTCCTCGGAATGATCTATTCTAATCTAAAATAATATTGGAATTGCTCATTTGCTAGACCAAATATAAGAGAAGTCAAATGCTTTTCAAATAGATTCCTGTTCCTGTTTTTGGTTCTTTTTTTGTCCAATTTTTTTTAAAAGATAATTTGCACAAATTAAAGTGTGAAGTTTTACCAGTATTCAGGTTTGTGTTTCAGAAACTCGTGAACTCGAGTGCATTGACTAAAGAGGCCTGTTAACCTTTGCTCATTGTACAATTAAGAGGGTTTTGAAATCACATGCTGTATATTCTTGGTTTTCCACCTTCCATTGCAAGTAAAAGTTTTATATAATCTGCTGCACTATTTTAGCGCAGGCTTTGTAAATTAGATTAACAATTTTCTTCGGGAGGGAAGAAATTGGCCTTGAGAAAGGGCAACTCGACAAGAATGTTTCTTCATAATTTGGTCAATCAAGTTGAATGAGAGGTGAATTGTCCGAAACAAAGCAATTCATGAAGAGATGTCACAACGACATATTTTTCCTGACTGGTAATTTTAGTAGATGGTTGAATTAACTACATTTTCAGGATCTGTTGATTAACGCATTCACTGCCATTCACAAATTTATTTGGGAATTGAAAATATGACGGAGAGCGCCATTCCCGAATTTGTTCGGGTTTTGTTTTTTCATGGTTGGATGCTGATAAAGCGCTGATCGTGGCCTCTGGAAATGCTTTTCCTTTCCACAAGGGGGCAACATTTGCCTTTTTCCATGTTAGCTTTGTTCTAGCTTCAGCTTGTTAAAGCGCTATATAAACCAGTATGTATGCATTGCAGGGTATTTTGGACAGCCGCTCTCATTTCAAGCTCATATAACTCCAGACCCATATCATTAATTTACGAGTTTTCATTTATGGAATTTATTTTTTTTCTGATGAAAGAAGAGAGTCAAAGGTTTCTAATGCTGTATTGAATATTTATGTAGTCATAAAACTAAAAAAATCTGTAGGTCCTGGAATTCAAGTGACAATGACAAAAACCCTGGCACTGGAGTGGACACATTTTTGCGCGTGTGGCAGTGAATGAGTTAACTTTTGCAATACATTGAAAAGAAGGAAAGAAAGAGCTTACAAATTGATCATAATTTGATTTATTTTTTTGTTTTTTTTATCATTTCAATGCAGGCATTCAAACATGTTAGGTTTTTATTTATCCAGAAGTGTAGTGCAGAAACAGTTGCAACCAATACATCAAATGAAATACTATATACATTTATTTTTAACATACAGTATTAGTGATCGGGAAAATGTAATGATACAAAGCAATTACATTGAGGTGATTTGTCTTGATTATACCAACGAAAAGCTAAAAAGTACAGCGTGAGAAATTCTAATGAGAAAAAAAAACATTATACTCTTATATAAAACAATTATATTGCTGCCGACACATTATTAATAGCTTACTTGAAAGTGATGCAACAATTCCTCGTTCTATCAAATGCAAAACAGGATCCATACAATCTAAATAGCAAATATGTAGTTGTCCAAATGCCGCTTTAAATTTTAATAATATTCCTGTCAGACTTGTCTGTTTCTTTCGTTTAAGACATTGGTAATTATAACTATACTGCGTTTTTTGATTAAATGGTTCTCATATTTCCATTAGGTTTAGTTGAGCATGGGCGAAATTGGACGGCCATCGCCAAAATGGTGAGCACCAAAAGTGAGGCGCAGTGCAAAAACTTCTATTTTAATTACAAGCGACGACACAATCTGGATAACCTGCTCCAGCAACATAAACAGGTAAGACATTTTTGTGCGTCGACTGATGTGGAATGCCGTTAAATTGCCATTTCCAGATACA
Source organism: Hippocampus bargibanti (assembly GCF_051943395.1). Taxonomy (NCBI): domain Eukaryota; kingdom Metazoa; phylum Chordata; class Actinopteri; order Syngnathiformes; family Syngnathidae; genus Hippocampus; species Hippocampus bargibanti. The sequence continues at coordinate 6,958,566 of NC_142749.1, read as the reverse complement.
AGGAGTGACTTTTGTCTTTCTCTGCCACGCAGGACACACGACGGGCTCGTGGCGATAGGTCTCAAGGTGAAGGTCTGACCACAACTTCACCCGATGATGATGACGACAATGCGGATGACAGTGAAGGTTAGCGCAACAGATGATACAAAGCAAATGCTCGCCTTTAACACGACACACTTTGACACCTTGGTTTCGACTCTTATTACTGATTATTTCAGCTAGTCTGAGTGCTCGTAGGAACAAGGGCACAAAATGTTTGAATTAGTCTTTGTATTGCGAACCTGCATCATATCTAATTGCTACGGATAGAGGAAATTAAGAGGAAGCCTGGTGTGAAGCTCTGTAGACCTGATGCAACCTGTCAGCTGATTTGGCACATCAAGACCAAATTTGAATTGATGCACCACTGTTTTTAATGAGAGAAAAAATGATAAGAGGCTAGTGGAAGATAAAAGATACGATTTGTCGTAGCGGCGCCTGTTGCGTAATCTTTATTGCCTGTAAAGAACCGATGAATCCCGCTGCTTGAACATTGTGTGCTGGGGCCACATGCTTGATTCAACAAGTCTGACTTCCTCTTGTTATTGTGTTCACAAGATGCTCGTGGAGTGAGACAAGACAGATCATTGTGCATGTGACCAGTCGCCCACAAATAGAGTCGCATGAGCGAGTCAAAAATGTGTTTACGTGGTATCATGTTTTTAATTTGAAAATTAAAACAATTTCCATCGCTGTGGTAACAGTGGCAGCTCAGAAGCATTTTATCATGCTTATTTGACTGCCTTGAAAACTCAAAGTGCCCTCTAATTTGCTTTGCAATCACTATCTTCTCATGTGACACTTTTTTATGGTTGGCTTGTCGGAATATTTAGGTTTACGTTGAGTTAATTTGTAGGCTCAGCTTTCTGAGTCAGGTGATCAATTGCATCCTCAAAATGTTGCGTTCTCTCAAAGCCCATGTTGATTATTTTTAATGCAGTGTGCGACTCTTAGGTCTCACCATTATTTTATATCAGCATTAATCGGAGGACACAGATTTATTTTTCGATTAACAATCATGAGCATGATGTAAAAGTGCTATGTCTCCACTTTATTGTGTCTTTGCGGCCTTGAGATGAGCTCGCCAAACGCTGATGTGACAAACAACATAAAAGATAAAGACATTGTTTGTCGTTTATGTCACACGTGCGATTTCTTGGAAAGAAATCTGTGTGGTATCAAGTTGAAACAGTGCAGTGGTTAATTATGCAACTTTTTTCGGTACCGAGTTCATTCCAAATTGCAGCAAATCAGTACAACTGCTCAATCTTTTTACATGTCAAGTGTTATGCCATTGTTTGACATGTTTATTTTCCTCTTCTTGCATCTTTAGGAGGTGACAATAGCTCAGATACAGAGAGTGCTCCCTCCCCCTCTCAAACTGACCCCACAAAGCCCGGTGACTCCAAAAGAGCGGACAGTGCTGCCGCAGATGCACAGACCTCCGGTCAAGATCCGGTTCCTGTCAGCAATGCTAAACCTTCTGATCCCTCATATGGGGGCCTGTGTGTCAAGGAAGAGAAAAGCCCAGAGGGGGAACTGACTTCTCATGAGGAAAAGAGCAGAGTGGCTTCCTACTCTGGTGTGGTCCATCCAAAAACTGAACCCCAAGATGTGGACATGAAATCTGGACAAGTTGAGGTTAAAATGGAGCCCGGGGTCAAGGAGAAAGGAGATAAAGGAGAACATGGCGACCGGCAGAAGGAGCTTCACTCGGATAACGACTCCAGCGCCACCTGCAGTGCGGATGAAGATGTGGAAGCGGAGCCTGAAAGACAGAGGTATGGTTTTGGTCGCTATGTCAATGACTGATGTCTGAGATTCACGTTTAATGTTGCTCTCACAGAATACTTTCTATGGAGAAGCCATCTTTGCTCACCCCCGCGGGCACGGTCCTGGTGTCTTCACCCAAGCAAATGTCACACAACCTGCAGCAGATGCATCAGCGGGCAGCTGCCATTCCACCAATGGCAAGTGATTTAGATTGGAAATACAACTAGCTGCTTGTAAATGCAACAATGAACCCAGAGAGTAAACAAATGCAGTATTATGAAGTCATATTTCCACCAGTTGCCAGACTTTCACATTTCTCTTATTTCTTTCACAAGGTACCTGGTCCTTATGGCCATAGTCCGGTGCCCATCAGCGGTTTCGCCATGTTGCAACATCAGATCAAAGCAGTACACGCATCTGCACACCACGAGGAGAAGCAGAGGCAGGATCAGGGAGACCTGGAGCGCAGACCGCCCTTCAACACCCGCAGCCCGAGTCTGGTTGACAGAGATGGTAGGAGGAAAAAAATATATAGCCCCATTTTGTCCTATTTCCCCTCTCTTGTTCAGAGCTCTGTCAACTGCACGTGGTGCTGCTTTTTGCAACTGACTATTTATAGTGGGTGCATTTTTTCCCGTGTCTTTTTATTTTTCTACCTTTTATATACAGTAAAGTCTCATTATATCGATATTCAAGGGAGTCCGAAAAAATATCGATATAACCGGGACTATCGATATATCCGACCCTGTTTGCATGTAATTTTCTCCGTGCCTGCATAGAAATAGTATCGATATAACCGGGACTATCGATATATCCGATATCGATATAACGAGACTTTACTGTATTTATTTTTTTTAGTTAACCCTTGGGGTTGCCTGTTGCACTGCTGCTTAGCCTGAATCCACACAAAGAAGGTGCCTTCTTTTGCAAACATAAAGAGTTTGAGCCTGTCTTGATGCTATGCTTGTGATTGCCTTGGATAATGGAAGGAAGTTGTGGGCACTTGTGACGTGATTGAGTCCAGTGCTGAAGGGCAAGTAGCGAAGTGACAGTGTCGGCTGCGAAATAGCTTCATGCAAAGCTTTTAGCACCCTTAAGTCAGCGTGCCGTAAAAGTGACACGGCTGTTAGCAAATTTCTGGGCTGTGAGAGCACAGCTTCTGTAGCAAAGGTTTCAGTGTGTGAATAGCCAAGTATCCATAAATTGTGTTTGCATCCTTTTTATCTGGGTCACACTCAATGCGTAGAGGCAAATATTTCTCAGATTTAAAAGTGGTCGTCTTTCCCCTTTGTCCTTATACCTGTTCACTGTAGGTAAGCCCCTACCCTACATGCCTTATGACATGACGTTGGCTTTGGACCAGGGCGCCTTTTCTGGTCAGCCAGGCTTCCCTTACAGACCCCCTCCCAGGGATCTAAGCAAGTCCTCACCCCAACCTGATCCCAACATCCCCAATGCTTTCCGCTACAGTATACCGCCAGGTAAAAGCACCCATCCTCACAATTTTCTCTTCCCCCATTGCCTGCTCTCTCAGGCACCTCAAAAACACTGTACTTTCCCCTCCTAATGCTACGTAGACTGCCTTTACTGAGCTAAGACTCATTAGTCTTGTGTCTTTGAGACAATTTGATCCGTGGAATAGCTTTAGAGCAGAAACCATGAAAACATTTCCGCTTCTCCCCCACCTGTTGGCCAATTTAAAACTTGACTGTGTTTTAAGGTGTTAAATTATCAGCCGTTGGACAGTAAAAGACACATCCTGTGGCGCTTTTGGAACCTCAAATATTCGGCTCGTCGTCAATTGCGTATTCAACAATTGATTTAATTTCATTTTTCGAAGCCTTAAGGTTACGTTGATGGCACCTAATTCTGCAGTCTTAAGGACATACAAAGTTCTGCCGGCACATCGTCACACGGGTCATATTCCTATGTTCCAGTCGGCAATCTCCACCAGCTCTGCTTTCCAATAATACATCAAACCACATTTTTGCATCTTTTCAGTCTAAACCGACCACAAACACTTCATCCTCAATTTCCATAAAATCACATGGAACCAAAAGAACACATTTCTAAAATAACAAAACACAACAGAATGAATACAACTAAATAAAAATGGGAATTGTTTAATAAATCTGATATAAAAAAAGAATTCTCTTTTCAATCGATTTTAGAATAAAATAATAGAAGTGTGTGAATATTTGTCACTTTCAGTAATGCATTCATTGTCGAAAAACAAATGGAAAATGTCCCTGGCCCAAAGTGAACAGAACAAAAGCTGAAATGCCTTTTTAGGACTTTTTGTTCCTCAGAAGAGTGTTGCCTAAAAATGGTTTCTGCATGACATTTGACAAGTTGGCTAACATACATCTGTAGCACATTTTGTAAAGCTTCATCTTCGACCACTAATAGTGTCCTCCAGTCAATAGCAAGCCACTTTGTAATTGAATTTGCAAGTTTGCCTAAGTTTTGGTCCTGAAACAGACGTCGAGTTTGGTTTGCTTCAAACTCATATCGGAAATGCTAGCGCTAACAATTCTATTGGTATTTCTGCTGGCTGCGATATGCTTTGCATTTATTGAAAGCAGGGGTGAGACTCGTGTGCACCAGGAAGCCCCCAATGACCCACGAAGAGCTTCTGGGTCTCTTCTAAAAATATCTCACCAGTGATGGCACACTGATTTTCTAGGAATATTATAGAAATGAAAACTGAAGTCACTGCAATCACTGGCTTGGATTTAAATCTTTGTACTCTATTTTGATATTCTGTCTGTATCCTAATTATTATGAGAAAATATGTTCATATTTTTGTCTTCATTTAAATGAATGCTATATATTGTCAATAACACGCAATGATAATATTGTCGCATGAACAAATACAGTAGAAGTAATTTGCACAAATTAGTACCCAAAAAGTAGCTCTCAAGTTTAAAAAGGTTTGTGACCACTGATTTACATTGCTCTCTCATCTGAGAAGCACGTTATATATCCCTCTTCTTATCTTTGGACACTGATGCTTGAAGCGCTTTGGTGTGATGGCAATACATTTTGTTTGCATAATTTTCACAAAAAAACATTGTTTTCAGCAGAAATTGCCATCCTATCAGTTGTAGCAACGCAGTCAAATTATATTCATAGTACTTGTCACTGGTACTTTATTTTGTTGTTTTTGTTTCATTGTGCAGTTGTAGTTTTTGTTGTTTTTTTGAGGGGGGTGTTCCGCGAGGTGGCAACATGCATGGTTATCATATTTGGTAGACTCGTTATGGAGGCGCATGTAATAAAGTCTTTGTCTTGTACTCAAACATCATAGAGTACATGTCGAAAGTTGTTAAGATTGCACAACAGTCCATGTTGTTATGTTCCTGTTGTGTTTATTATTTTGCTTTGTGTTGACTATCATGTGAAGCGCTTTGTTACAGCTGCAGCTGTTGTGAAAGTGCTACATAAATTAGGATGTATGGTATTGTACTGTATGTTTCGGGTACCGTATTTTCCAGTGTACAAGGCGCACCTGCATATAAGGCACAGGGTCATCTTTTGAAGAAAATTAAGGCTTTTGGGTGTGCCTTATACACCGGAACATACGGTAGTTAAAAATCTCCCATCTCCTATGTACAGTAGTTTATGGATGGAGTTTTTTTATGCAATTTGAAAAGCGAGTGACTCACCGGTAGAATCAGATCGTTTGGAATATCCTCAGTAGCACTAAATCAAACTTACTTAGATAGAAATCATCTCCTCACATCCAAATACTCATTGTGACTCACTGTATGTATTTTATGCTAGTTGGAGGTTTTCTCTCCTCTATGTTAGAAAATTGAATTTGATATCCCTGAATGGTTGTTTTACTTGGTGCTGTTATTTATGTATCCGTTCCCTCCATCGGGGTGGAAGCGTCCTTTGCCATTTGAAGGTATGCAGCTCTGCCGAAAGTATTGAATATTTTTTGGGTCACACAGTTCCTTAATTAAATTGAACTTGTGCATCTCAAATTTGCCCCAATACATATGTGGCCGTGACACCACGAGTCACATTAAACCAACAACATGCAACGTTAAGGTCCTTCCCCAAATAAGCAAATTGTTGAACAATGAAGATGACTGCTCACCCCCTACAAATGCCAATGCTTTACATTTCCTTATGCCATTGTGGTGCCAATTCATGATTAATTGTATTATTTTTTGGAGGGGGGGTGTCCTGTCCTTATGCCACATAAAGGTGCCTCTTTCTACCTACCACCTCAGAGATTCATGAAGATTATTTTTCTCAACAGCATAAATGTCATCCAAGTTGGAAGTGGTAGAAATTCGGGGGGGAGGGGGGGGGGGCATGACGAGTAAAGAATATGCAGTATGCAATATCTGTGTGGTATCCAGGAACACTCAAGCTTTTCCGGATCCGATTCAATGTTGCAGTGGTTGTTCATGTGAAAGTACACATGAAAATGCACTTAGTGCAGGTCTTGCATTAGCAACCATATTCTGGCTTTGGCCTGCTAAAAATTGGCTGGCATACAGTGTAGTGTGCATTGTAAAGAGAGGAAGTTAAACTTGTGCTGTGTGTAAGTGATATGAGAACCCGCACTGTTAACCATTCCCATTTTCCGCCATTGCTTTTGTGTCCTAATGAATTCTCGTACCAAAGTGAGGGTTTTGTGCACTTCTGGGGTTTAATGTCGGCAAGTGCTGCAGCTGAAGCCCAGTTCAATCTTGCCGCCTCGGTGTCTTGTTGCACATGTTGAGTATTAGTGAGCATGCAGTCTTACAGTTGTGGTGCCGGAAATGTTTGTGGCTCATTGGGTTCATTAATGTGTGGAAGAGCACTCTTTGGAAATACAGTGGGTTGAAAAAAAAATATGTCCACTCTTGTGCAAATGTCTGTTTTATGTGAGATTAAAATTGTCAATTCTCATGGTATGTTTGAGAAAACTGCCGAAATCACACATTAAATTGGTTGTGAAAAAAAGAGGAAAAAACGTGTCAACGTTGATTTTGAATAGAAAGTTTTAGATTGCTGTAGTAAATGTTTTGTCATCCATATGTTGTCTAATATTCAGCAAGAGTAACCATCCCCCTCCCCTCTTCTGTTATTTTCTTCAGTCCTCCACCCAGCTCCCAACCAGCTGATCCAGAGTCTGCCTGATGGAGCGCGGATGGCTTTCAGCAGACCCAGTCGACCACCTAACATTCCCTCTCCTCCTCCTCTCATTCCAACCACCAAACCCACCGACAAACCGTCCTTCATTCATGGGGGCTCAATATCTCAGGTAAGAAGAGCATTTTTTTAAATTATGTTGCCCATCTGCACATTTTATTGAAATTTCTGCATTTTCTGATTACAAAAAAATCCAATTTTATTTGATCATGCATAACATTTCTGTTATTTTAGGGAACACCAGGCACGTACTTGCCTTCGCATGCCATCTATGGGCCTGATGGGAGTAAGAACACTGTGGGCTCCATCTCTTTGGGTCTGCCTCGACACCAAGAACACAACAAAACTGGTAGGCAAGCCACATGTGTCTACAGTTGCACTCAAAATTATTTATTCCCTATTGTAAATCCAGAATTGTTTCAATACTAGGGAGAAAGAGAAAGAAGACTTAAAACCATTTCTGAATAGCAGACCAAAATATTACGAACTTCCACCTATTTTGTGAAAGTAGCTATCTTGCAAGTAAATGTTGAATAGACATTTTAAAAATGTGGTTCTGTAATAATGGACGTTTTAGCAGTTTTAAGTACTACGTTAACCTACTTTTGCAGGTACATCAATACACGATGTTCGAGGAAATCTGTCTAAAATGGCCGATGGCATGGCTTACAGAGGATCAATCACTCAGGTAAAGATGACGAGATGACAGAAGTATTCTGGACCATTTTGCTTGATGTTTATTTTTCCATTACTTCCGTTTACAGGGCACACCAGCCCTTTCCCAATCGACTGTCGCTGCTGACCTACTGAAGGGCACCATCACAAAACTAGCCACAGAAGACTTGGGTAACTCTGATAAGGCTCGGGACCAGCTGGCAAAAGGTCATGTTATTTATGAGGGCAAGAGTGGTCACATCCTTTCTTATGATGGTGAGCACTCCTGACTATGTTTTTAACGATACGTGTATGTATCCCATGACCAAATAAAAATGTCATTTTAATTGTATCGCTCTGTCCAAAAGCCATCAAAAACCCACGGGAAAGTACCCATAGTCCTAGAACTGGCCTTGAGTTGAAACGCACTTATGACATGATGGAGGGACCCATCAGCAGGGGCCACCCCGGCAGGGAAGGAGCTCCGTTTGAAGGTACTTTGTACAAATGCATTCACTGTATATTATTGACTGTATCTAAGTGCCAATTCTGTATAACCGAGACTGAGCCTGTTTGTGTGCAGGTTTGATAAGCCGAGCTTTGCCCAGAGAGGGCCTCCATGGAGATTCTAAAGAGCGACAAATAATCACTGGCTCAATCATGCAAGGTAACACATTTTAAAGTTGCCCATTTTTGTTGGCTGCTTCAGATGAAAAAAAAAGGTCTTTCCACCTTTTAGGAACACCTCGAACTGCTGCAGAATCATTCGAAGATGTTATGAAATATGGCAAGCAGATTAAAAGGGAGAGTCCACCTATCCGCTCCTTTGATGGGGGAATTGGCAAAGGAAAGCCCTACGAGGGAGTAAACACCATCAAAGAGACTGGACGCTCCATTCATGAAATCCCTCGACAGGAGCAGTCTGGCCAGGACCTCAGAAAGACCCCTGACCTCTCTGATAGGAGGGTCATTGAAGGTCCCATGTCTCAGGTAAGACATTTTCATACAGTGGATTGTTTATTTCTGTAATTCAATTTCCCTTGGACTCATTTCATGTGAAAACGTAAAAACGCATTTGCAAAAAACATTAGCATTTTGGGGCAAAACAAAACAATACAACACAATACATATTGATTTATATAGCGCCTTAAAAACATAGAAGTATATTTTGGGTTTTTAAGTTAGAAATTAATGAATAAAGTGCTTTGCACACCTTCTGAATTCAATATTCATGAAATGTCATGCATAGGTTATACCTCACTGCAGCGCTTGTTTGGTTTGACATACCACAAAGTTCTGCTTGAAATTAATACTTTCATAAAAACATCACAAAATATACCCGGGACCGGCTCTCCCTATTTGATATAAATGTCTGGTATTCATTGAGTTAATTTGATTTTAAAACAATTGCCAAGGCAACCAAAGTCTTTTGGATGTGTTTGGTTCATTATTACGGTATGATCATGCTCTGTGATTCTTCTAGATTCACTCTCTGAACCAACCTACAATCAAGCACAATGTGAAGTCCCTCATCACCAGTCCAAGTAAGCTTCCCCACGGCCTGCCCCAGCTTGAGGCCATGGAAAGAAGCAAATACGAGGAAAGCAAGGCAGTGCGCCACACCTCAGTGGTGAACTCCACCACCTCTGTCCTGCGTTCCACACATCAAGAAGCTGCAAAATCTCAGCTCAGCCCAGGCATGTACGAGGATGCCAATGCTCGCAGGACCCCTGTGAACTACAGCTCCAATTCCGTGACCAGAGGTTCACCCATGCTGGGGCGTTCATCAGATGGTATTTGCCACACACAAACTTTTCACAATAATTTGAATGTTTGTAATCTAATCAGTATGATACCATTTCGGTGAGCCCTACTTGATTACAAACGTTGTGTCTCCTCTCCGTCTCACCCATAAAGGAATAAAATCTAGTGCACATGAAAGAAAGAACTCCATGACCCCCACGCAGAGGGAAAGTGTCCCTGCAAAGTCCCCAGTGGCGGGTGGCGACCCCAGGGCTTCTCATAGCCCCTTCGACCCTCACCACCGGCCAATTGTGCCAGGGGAAATGTACCGAGCCCATCTGCCTCCACATCTTGATCCCAGTATTGCCTTCCACCGAGTTATTGATCCTGGTATTTTGTTTGAAATTCTTTACGTTACATTAGAATTACTGCTCATATACAGTCAGGACTTCACTTTGCAAATTGATTTCTGACTGGCTTTGTCGACTTTCTATAGTGCACCGTGCCATTGTTTTCTTTGAAGTAACATCCCACTTCTGGGTTTGGCTCACTTTGGGAAAACGATTACTTGGTCTAATTTACAAAATGAAAATATTTTTTTCATGCTTTAGTGTATTTAAGTTAATTACTTTCCTCGTCACAAAATCATATTTCATTCGGAATTTTTCTATAATTATTTAACAGCTGAACTTTAAATTATCTTATTACAAAATAAATCAATGAATAAAAATACAGTGGCGGCCCGTGGATTTCATCGCTAGGCCTTCAGTAAGTAGTCCTCTGCCTGAAACAATCCAGACTGAAGAAAGTGGTGTGATTTACTACAAGTCCATTAGAGGGTACCATTAGCCAGGAAATAACTGACAGACCTTTCTTCATGATGTCCATTTTTCTTGAAAAGTCCATCTTGAAAATGGCTTTCACAGTAAATCTCAAACCAAATCCATTTTTCTTCTTTCACCCATTGTGGGTTGACAAAACTGCCATTAAATCAACACAATATATTTGTTGATGCAGCTCACAGTGTGCTAGCTCTGGCCGGTATGCGCTTATGACTCACACCTCGTGATACTATGATTGGCTCGTGACTAGCCAATCATGTGACTAGCCAATCATAATTTGCGAAAACTCTGACGTTGCCAGCGCTTTCAGGCGTTGGATTGCCAACTAGAACTCTGATTGGATTGAATGTACCTTTATTCGTCTCGCAGTGGAGAAATGTACATTTCACAGCAGCAAATTATGAAATTAAGAGGAAAGGAAAGAAAGAAGTAGAAACACAAAATACAGGAGCTTCTGGAAAGGCAGCCACTTTTGTGGCGCCATCTTGAAGTGATTGGTTAAATGCTTAAATATGAAAACACACATCTGGAAACAGCACAACAGGGGAAAAGCAATAAAAGGAAGCTGAAAGACAATTTGGAATTATTTGATAAGAATGTATGGACAAAATATAATTCACATTAGTCTGTGATCCAGATATTTTTAGGCCAGCAGAGAAGGCCTTGCAGGCCCTGACGGCCTACCACTGTACCAATACCTTTTATGCTGGGAGTCATATACACGGTGTGCTTAAATTGCCACGTTGGCATTTACTTTTCATGCTAACCCAGTTAGCTGAATTTGTGAACCAATGTTCCACTGTGCAGGGTATTACCATGTCATTGTAGCGCCTGTTTGCTATTTCTTGACCTATCCTTGCTTGTATGGAATATGAAGAACGTGCAGCATTGTTTTCTGCTGGGAAAAAAACACATTAAGCAGTCAATACAGATGATGGTGATTTGAATCATTTCCATCTTGCACTCTACTGTGTTGCAGCCTTCATGTTCCCCAGACAACCATCCCCAACTGGCTACCACAACACGTACCAGCTCTACACCATGGAAAACACACGGCAGACCATCCTCAATGATTACATCACTTCTCAGCAGATGCAAGTCATCCCTCGCCCTGACATGCCTCGTGGGATGTCACCACGGGAACAGCCTGTTTCTATCCCATACCCAGCTGGAGCTCGAGGTATTGGATTTGATTGGATTGGATATGCCTTTATTAGTCTCACAGTGGAGAAATATGGTTCTCCACCAGCTGGCACTCTTGTACCCGGTGAATAGACCCTGGTTGGGAGGAGTTCTAGCTTGCTGTGGCGTGGTAGTGGTTACCTTTTGCAGATGTCCAGAAGCAAATGACCTCTACATTTTGCTTATTTCAAATATGGCTGCAATATATCTGGCTCTGTTTTAACAATTGATAGCGGTGACTCCAAAAAGGCACTTTGCAAGTGGTTGCAGCCCTACTTTCCTATTATCAAGGGAGCACTGACAGATGATGGTGATGGGTGTATGCAGTGCTAGTCCAAATGATTTGGTTTCGATTGTTTACCACTGGCCCTTTGCTTCTGTCTGTAAAAGGGATAATTGATCTAGCCCAGATGCCCCCAACTATCCTGTTGCCTCACCCTGGGGGAACAGGTACTCCCACTTTGGAACGTATCGCCTACCTCCCCGGAGCTCAGCCCCCTTTCACTACTAGGGCTTTCAACCCAACCTCCATATCACCAGGTGAGGATTCGAACGCCAATACTTACACGCCATCTACCCTTAATTTCCTCGCCACAATCTTGTGTTCCTTCACGCCTCTTCTGGCGTGCAGACTTTCCCGAGGGTGTCCGAGGTTAGTTCCTTCATGTCCAGACAAAGTGTAAATAAGCACAAGTCATGAATGATTGAGTCAAAAGTGGACAGTAGTGTTCACGCTATCTATAAACATGCAACTCTACTTACATATCCAATGGCATCTAAAAAAATAGTAAGCACTACGTGAACTGGGCTATATTCACCCAAATCACCCAAGAGGCTTCGTGCTATGGTTCTACATTTTGCACACATTTTTTGTTTACAGTAAAACTTGGTGCCAGAGCCATGACATGCAAGCTGTGCATGAGTGCAGGCCACCACATGCTCAAACTGTTTGAAAACACATGTTATTATCAATTTAGGAAGCCTCACGAGGTAACTTTCAATATGTTGGTAGGACGGTGACAGTAATTACTTGGTTATGTTTGCTCCCAATGAAAAAAAATTAACACAATATATTTTTTTCTCAAGTGTGTGTGTGTGTGGGGGGACTCAATGGTCATTTACATGCTTGTTTGTTTACATACATCATCAATGTCCACTTGCGTCGCTTCATTGACTCCTCTCATTTAACCTTCTCGTTCGCTGCACATAACACGGAGGGTGGAGCCGATCACAGCTAATGTCTATGGTTCCCTTTTGTCGCATTTATTATTTAAAAAAATGCATCATTGATTCTGGGAACATTCATTACGGCCACCAGAAACTGAGAATTGACACAGGGACCAGCGCAGCGAGTTTAACACTTTAATGAAGGCGCATTGGATTGTATTGTATTGGTTGTACCTTTATTTGTATCGCAGTGGAGACATTTACATTTCACAGCAGCAAAGTTATGAAAGGAAGAGGAAAGGAAGGAAAGAAAGAAGTAGAAAACAAAGTAGAGGAGCTGCTGGAAAGGCTGCCACTCTCACGGCGCCATCTTGAAGTAAAAAATTGGGGGGGGGGGGGGGGGGCTTTGAAATCGGGATGTATTTAAAAAAACATTATCAGTCCACCATCATCATTATATAAGTGGCCTTATGAAGAAAAACAAACAACTATTCCTTACGAGAAAACATTATTACGTGACAGGCCTTACACTTTAATGCTTTCCGTTTCACCCTAAAAAAAAATCCCATTTCAATCATTCTGTCTGTCTTCATTTTACTCTTAAGGTCACCAAGCCCACCTTGCTGCTGCGGCTGCCGCCGCTGCAAATGTGGAGAGGGAACGAGAACGCGACCGTGAGCAACAGGAGAAGGAGAGGGAAAAAGAAAGGGAGCAACGGGAACGAGAAATGCGAGAGCGAGCGAACGATTACATTCGTGGAAGTGAGCATATTCAAACTAATTAAAATTTTTAACACAAATGTTGTCCAGTCACTACACTGAGTTTATTTCTAAAATCAAAGGCACAATATAACCACAGAATTTGCCAGATTATTGACATCGTTCAAATGTGCCTTTTCTTTTGATCAGGTCCCGCTGAGCAAGCAGGCCGACCAGGAAGCAGAGGCTATCTGCATTCTCCTTCCCCTTCACTCAGAACGCAGGAGGTGGTTGTCCAGCAGCGACCAAGCATCTTCCAGGGCAAGAGTGTTATCACTTCTTTAATGTAAGTCAAACCAACTTGATCTTATCTTGATTCACCCACGCGGTTCTGTTGACAGAATTCATTTCGCATGCCTTTTATATGTGAGCCACAAATAGAAATCAATTTCGAATAAAAAGGAAATAGAATGCATTTAAGCAATAAGTGCATGATAGTTTGTGTTCTCTAACAACAAATCCCCTTTTTTTAGGCCACAACATACAGCACCAGCAACAGCAGCGGCCCAGAGTAACTCTCGCTACAGTACTGCGGCTGATGCACTGGCCGCCTTGGTGGACATTGCCGCCTCTGCCCCACCCGTGGATGTGCCCAAAGTGAAGGAGAACAAACGAGATGAGCGGGATGACGACCTATGTTCGGCAGCTCGGAGAACAGCAAGCAGCTCGGAACAGCAACAGGAACCAGACCGGCGATCCGTACCATATGGCGCTATGTCTCTTCCAGGGGGTAAGCCCCACCCGGCGTACCCCGAGGGTGTTGGCATGAAAGACAAAGGCCCGCAAACCTCAAAGTCCCGCATTGAGGAAGAACTTCGAACCCACGGAAAAACAACCATTACAGCTGCTAACTTCATTGACGTCATCATCACTCGAAAGATTGCTCCAGAAAAAGACTCCCGAGAGCAAAGCTCTCAGAGCTCGGACTCCTCAAGTAGCTGTGAGTTTCAGAAGTCATTGCAGCCTGTCTGATCAACTCAGAAATATGCATCATTTGTTTCTATCAATAATATGACAACATTTTCCCAAACAATTTTTAATGCACATTCCAGTGTCTTCAAACCGATACGACAACACTGGCAGAGGAGCCATTGAAGTGATAAGTCCTGCTAGTTCCCCAGTCCACTCCCAACAGGAAAAAACGGACGAAGGCCAGCAGACGGGAGGTACGAATACACTTTTATCCCTTTTAAAAGTTACAATGGATGTTATATAATCATTCCACCAAAGAAAAAGAAATAAAAAGATTGATGTCAAACAATGCATGACTTCACCGTGGACTCACTCCTCATCACTAATGCCGTGTTCTTGAACCCGATTAGCTGGCATGCGGGTTTATGACCTGAGTCGATACCGGCCTTCGGCAGATCCACCACAACCCAGTTCCCAGCATCCCCCTTCATCCCAGGCTGACAGCTACTCTCAAATTCCCAAGACACATCGGGTCATGACGTTGGCAGACCACATTTCGGTAGGAAATACGTGTGACGTACTATAAACTACTGGATATACCTTCAAGATTGAAACTGACCTAGTTTTGTCATCCTTCCCTTTTTGTGCCACACAGCACATTATAACGCAGGACTTTGCGCGGAATCAAGACACAGTTTCCTCGTCAGCCTCGACCACATTCCAGAGTACAATGCCACCCGTGTCTTCGTCGAGTAGAGCCAAGGTGCCGAGCCGCTACAGCCCTGAGAATCAAATCCAGCCGCCGCATCACCACCGTCCCCCCAGCAGGGTTTCCCCGGAGAGCACCACAGACAAAGCCAGATCCCGGTACAGAAAGTTTGAATCATAATCGGGGCGAGACAAAATAATCACCCATAATCGTGACAACCTGCCTGGGATCGTGTTTCCAGGCCTGGTAAGTCTCCAGAGAGAAGTGGCAGGCAGATGGAGAACTATGAGCCCATCTCACCACCACAGAGCTACCAAGGCATGGAAAAACAGGACACTGGTGGACCTGCATCCCAAAGGCGCGAGGCGGAAAACTCTGAAATCAGGTACGTGAGCTGCACAGACCAGAATGCGGAAAAACAACAGCAAAAACAATGTCCTGTTTATTTTTCAAGGAGTGACTCACGGTCTCCTGGGAGTGTCAGTTATCTGCCGGCTTTCTTCACCAAACTAGAGAACACCTCCCCCATGGTGAAATCCAAAAAGCAGGAGATCTTTCGTAAGTTGAACTCCACCTCTGGTGTTGGTGATTCTGATGTTGGTAAGTGGGGCTTCTCGTCTTCATTTCACCTTAACTCACAATGCATGCACCCTAGGGTGAAACAAGTTGTGTGTGTGCATTGAAGGGCATGTGGTGTTGTCTTCACTTTACTTTCAAGCTCATCAAGGCAGATAGTTACTTGGATGTATTATTTTGTGATTTTCTACACCTAATTGTGTCTCACAGGAAATGCTCAGCCAGGAACAGAGATTTTCAACCTGCCTGCTGTCACCAGCGCCAGTAAGTGACAGATATATTTGAATGTTGCCATTCTAAATAATCCACTCATGGTCACGTTCAGAATCACGGTTAAACTGAAGTCTGGATTTGGCTCCAGCACAATGGCCAAAAGCTTCTATTTGGTCTGGATGTTTTGTCACATTGTGATTTCCAGGCAGCATCAACCTGAGAAACCACTCCTTCAGTGACCCTGCCAGTAACCTGGGCCTGGAGGACATCATTCGTAAAGCCTTAATGGGTAACTTGGAGGAAAGACCGGAGGAGCACCAAGGCACTATTAGCAACTCATCCAACGCAAGCAGTGACACCCGTCAGGAGGCCAGCCCGTCTCCAAACATAGGTACATGCTAATTGCTAACTCAGCCTTGACCAGTGGTGGCCAAGTTATGTTGTACGGGCTGGACGAGGCTCAGTGCGGTCTTCAGTACGGCCTGCAAAACTTCATTGGATAATTTTATTGATTTATTGCAGATAATTAAACCAAATATTTTTGTTAATTACTGGTTGATGAATTGTAGTATTTAAAGGACAACCGATATCACTTTTTTGTTTCCTAACTGACATCAGAAAAACGTTTTATAGCATCTAAAATACCCAAAACACGCAGTATTATATTTTTAGTCAAATGCAAAACACCAATAAAAATGACTTAAAGTGTGCTGAAACTGAAAAAAAAATGAAACCGGAAGTGGCCAGTTTCATAAGGTCCCGCCCCCTTGTTCGTGGTGTCACTCAAGATGTCTTGCCTTGCTCGAGAATCAAAACAATGGCTTCAGATTCGGAGAAGATGCTTTCTTGTTCCTCATCCAGTTATGAATTTGATTCAAATAGTTCTAAAGAAGAAAGCATACATGTTCGCAATCGATTAAAGAATTCTGTGTCATTTTGAGGCAAACAGGGGGGAGAGGGGATGTCGCACCCAAAACAGGCCAAAGATGGCGACAAAGCTTCGTGTGGAAATTGGCTCAACATTTTTGTCACGTCACACAAGGATTCACCATCGTGTTATTTATGTGTTTTCCTTCTAATTTTGCCATCAATACGGATTGACACGAAGTTTTCAGACCAAACAAAGTACCGCAAAATGCATTGAGGTGATAAAAGGACTGCTACAGTGTGTCCTTTCTCGGTCAGGGGCGTTCCTTCAGTGACGTGAGGACTCGTCACCAACTCAAAAACAAGAGTTCCTGAATATTTAGCGTAAAACGTAAAATATAGCTATATGTGGTGGAATCTTTGTAAAATACGCTCAGAAGTCATTTGAAGCGATTTTACAAATTATGGACACGAGTCCGGAGACGTCGGTTGGCCTTTAAAACATGTAATTTGGAAGAATGAAGGTTTTCAGTGCATTTTCTAACTGTTAAAAAAATAATATATCGTATTTTCCGGTGTGTAAAGCGCACCAGAGTATAAGGTGCACCTCCAATGAATGGTGTATTTGCAAACCTTTTCCAAATATAAGGCACACCTGAGAATAAGGTGCACCTTCAATGAATGAAAAAACAATCTAAATATAATATATAAATACAGTACCTGACAAAAGTCAAGCAAAATCTGACCTTTCTGTCCTAATTAAATAATAAAACTCAATGAATGATACAAAACTTTATTTTGGTATAATATGCATAACGTAGAGGGCTTTGCCTTTCATATAAACCATTTCTGATTCCAATAGATTAATTACAAGTCAAGTTATTATTTGTTGTTCCTACAACTTGGATAAGTGACAAGACTTTTCCAAATATAAGAAGGCACACCACATTATAAGGTACTACAGTAGAGGCTGGGATTACACACTTCTTCTACAAGGGGAAATGGAGTCGGTGGCCACTGATAGTAGTTGCGAGACCTGTTGTGGCTCAATATTACCTCATATATAAGGCTCAGGTTCATCTTTTGAAGAAATTCAGGGCTTTTTGGTGCGCCTTATACACCGGAAAATACAGTGATCTGTCCATTTATTAACTAATCATATGTGGCCCTGATGCACAAATATTTGCCGTGGCTTGGTCGAATCATTACATGTTTCTAAGGGGAAAAAAATAACACGTTGCTCCTTGAAAATCCCCCACAGTGAAGCAGAAGCAGGGCAACAAAGCCAGCAGCCGGAAGTCAAAGTCTCCTAACCTGGCTCAGGCCTACTTGGGAGGAGATCGCCCCTCTTCAGTGTCCTCCGTACACTCAGAGGGAGACTATCACAGACAAGCACAAGCCCAATCTCAATGGAGTTGGGATGACCGACCTTCGTCGGCAGGTCAGTCAGTCATGTCTGTTTTAATGCTCGTTTAAAGGACAACCGACGTCACTTTTTTGTTTCTTAACTGACATCAGAAAAACGTTTTATAGCATCTAAAATACCCAAAACACGCAGTATGATATTTTTAGTCAAATGCAAAACACCAATAAAAATGACTTAAAGTGTCCAAAATCTGCAAAAAAATGAGCTGCGAATTGGGCATTTTCACAAAGTCCCACCCCCATTTCGTGACGTCACGCCAAGACGTCTTGCATTGCATTGCATTGAATCAAAACAATGACTTCAGATTCGGAGAATATGCTTTCTTGTTACACATCCAGTTATGAGTATGATTCAAATAGTTCTGAAGAGGAAAGTATACATGTTTGCAATCGATTAAAAAATTTATTCCGTGCCATTATGAGGCAACATTGAGGGGAAATGTCTCACCAAAAAAGGCACAAAATGGCGACCTCCTGTGGCCACCTCCGTTTCCACAGGCTGATAAATTCCTTATATGGAGCTTGGACGCCCTCTTCTGGCGGCTTTTGGGTGCAACATGAGGTCCCCAGACCAACCAAGTACAGCAAAATACATTGACGTGATGGAAGGACCCCTACAAAGCATCTTTTTTTCGGTCAGGGGCGTTCCTTTAGTGACGTCACGTACGGACTCGTCACCAAGTCAAAAACAAGACTTCCTGAATATTCAGTGCGAGTCTTAAAACGTAAAATATAGCTATATGCGGTGGAATCTTTGTAAAATACGCTCAGTAGAAGTCATTTGAAGCCATTTTACAAATTATGGACACATCTTGTCCGGAGACGTCGGTTGTCCTTTAAGGCATGCCAAAATGTCATTTCCTTACATTTTGTCTTTCTCATTCCAGGTTCCATGCAGTTCCCTTACAACCCACTGACCATGCGCATAATGAACAGTACACCTCCCACCTCCATATCTTCCCCCTCCATCCAGAGTCAGCAGCAGCCACAGCAACCACCTCCTGCTGGGACTCCAGTAGGCCAACAGCGTGTGTGGCAGTCTCTGCTGTCAGAGCAATACGAAGCCCTGTCGGACAGCGATGACTGAGCCCCGGCCCGCTGCAAGGGATTAAAAGAGACCCGAGATAAGGCGTACCTTCCACCCCCCTCCAGGACACAAAAGTGTCACGTCGACAGGATAATGCCCAATTCTTTTCTGGTGCTATGGCGCCCCCTCGCTGTAAGCTTAAGTGTACAAGCAGCCGATGAGCGACTGGGCTATCCCGAGACTCACTTTTGGTTTGGAAGCCGCACCCAGTCTGGCGGGGAGTCTGGTGCGGAGGTGAACCTGATTATTGTTATATAATGAAGCTGATGTGTAAAAAGAGACTGTTTAATTTCTGTAAAGCTAATACTCATCTTCAAGAAAGTCATTTTATGTAAATAGAATAACCTTTTTGCAGTGTTTTTTCTTAACTTGATTATTTGTTATTTCAATACACTTTATTGCAAAGTGAAGGTGTGGCATCTTGAATGCCACCAATTGTTTTTCCCTAGCTCCTTACCCAACCAGCGTCCAACCTTGGTGCGTGATTTCTTGATGCTCATGAGACACAAGGGGGGGGGGGGGGGGGGGGGTTCTCCCTCCGGCACTGTCTGCAAAACATCCAAGGACATGCATAGTTCGAGATTGAAACCATTTTGATATTTGGTTATGTTCACGCCCAGTGTGTGTGTGTGATTTTCAACAACAAGTGGATGGGATCCATCACACCTTTGTAAGTTGGAGCCCGGGAAATGTCTTCAAGGAAACTTGTAAACACAGGTCTCGAAACTAAAGAATGAGGAGTAGTTTAACCCTGGCTAATAAATGGAGTGAGCCCTCCCTAACCTGGCAACCCCAATTACCTGACAGAGGTAACATTGATTTTTCTGCTGTTTGCATTATGATGAAAATGTTCTGCTCTAACATCTTGTCACAGTTTAAACCGGTCTGTAAACATTTGTTTTGCTAAGTTTCCCCCTACTACCCCCATCTTTCTTATGGTTTTGCCATGCTTTGGGACTTATGGGGGAAAAGGCAGCTTTAACTAATTTTCTCAGAGATATTATTCACTGTTTATTTCTATTTGTTTCCCCATTGTACTTTTTATAATATGTCTCAGAAACAATCCATTGCAAATTATGACCCACTTTACCAAACAAAATGGTCTGCACCATATTTGCACTTTTTTGCTTTGTAACTATTCATAACAATAGACATACTACCTGCTGTCTGTATATTCATGAATAATTGGTAGTATTCAGCTTTTCCCCCCCACCACTTGCAGACCTTTTGTCTTTAACCTGTTTCATCATACTGCGATCATAAATGGTTACTATACCTCTCAGTACATGGTTCCATATTATTGTTCAGATTATGTTAAATAACGGGACTAAAACCAGCAACATTGGAGATGTTGTCTTCAACTTACACTTTGCTGTTATGTTATTAAGCCCTACAAACTTGATATGTTCTGTCACCTTTTCAAACAGCTTTTCAATTATCTCACAACACATGTTCCTTTGATGCTCATCTGGCAGTTTCCATGTTTGTTTTGTATCCCGTTTCGATGGGATGGTTGCTGTTTACAAAGGCATTGGCAGAAAATGTTTACAAACCTGAATTTCCTAGAAAGCTGACTTGAAGCCAAAAAAGAATTGGAGCATCTTCTTAAGCTACAAACCCCATGTGAATTTTTTTGTCTTTTAAATTCAAACTTGAAAACTTACCCACTTTGATGTTGAAATGCAATGATTGTATGGCACAATGTCTTTTATTTGGCTATTGCAAAAGTTCAGACCAATCAAATAAAGTGGTTCTTTTTTCCACCACATAAAAATATCAGTCCTTGTCGCAACATTATTCTTGATGTCTTCATCTGTCGTTTTGTCAATAAGGTATTATTTTGAAGAAGCAATTTAATGTGCACTGTCTAAAACCAGAGTAGGTCGTCTGTTTACGACTGAATTCCGAGCTGCGTCAGAAACTCGGAATGGCTCTTGCTTTAACCGGGACTCCACCCCTAACCGGAAATCCTCAACCCCATGACGTTTTCCATTGGCTGTATGACTTCCGGAAATAGACGTCCTCGTGTCGAAAAATGCCCCCCGTACTACCTGCTGTAGCAGAACAGCTTTTTCGAGATATCCGTAAAACATACCAGGAAACTACTCAAAGTAAGATTCATTTCAAGTGCGTTAAAATACTTTGATTTAGAATGTTTATTAATTCAAAGTGCAACCAAAAACGGGAGTACCAGTGCGCTCACGAGGCGAGAATACGGAATAGCCAGTGCAACATGCAATTCAAATGAGTTATTTCAAGCATGAACGTCTGATTGACCGAGAATATAATCTGTATTAATGGAAATTAATGTAAACGGAGCACACTGCCTCTCCGAACACACGCACTGTCAGAGTACTGAGAGGAGTGTTGGAGTGAATTTGAGGACGCACCCATAGATAGCACAACATAAATTGGTTCACTCTCCCGTCAACTAAGACAGCTGCGTTGCATTCTTATGCATAACTTTGCGCAAATTTTATTTATTTGGATTTAAAATAACGTTATTATTCAAGTGAATATTACCACGTGGGACTTGTTTAAATAAATATGTATTGTATTAAATGTGTATTGTATCACTTTTACAGTGGAGTTTCGTGTTTGTAGCTCTAAGAGGCGCTGTAGTGTCATATTACTCACTGAATAAGCGTAAATATCCCCCCCCCTTCTAATTATAATTCTTTCATTGATTTGATAATAAGTTCATCCTTCTTAACATAACTGTTGAATATTCGTAAAAAGTCCAATACCAACCCAAAAGAAGCAAAAAAATCCAACAAAAACTTGTCTTGGCTACGTGATTCTGAAAGGAACCGTCAATATTTTATACAGGTTTTTGGGAATGTGCTGCAGTCATAAAAACAATATTGGTTAATAATAGTTAATAAGTTAATGATTGTTTTCTGAAAACAAGAAAGTTTTTGGAGTGGGGTCAATTAAGTGTAGAAGCTTGACGCTGGAGAATATCAGCTCAGGATGATCAGAATCAGAATACCTTTATTCGTCCCACAATGGGGAAATATTGTCACTATAGGAGTTGCAGCGGTGTCATGATGTTCACGTTTTTCTTTTTCAGTTCCTGATGATTTACTGCTTGCGTAAGTACTAATCCTCCAAACTAATCTTGGCTCGTGACGTGTCCAGGTTGTTTAAAGGACTCCATCTCGACCTGTGCTTTGTCCTTTAAAAAATGGATCGTGTACATGTATGTTTTTGAAATTTACAAACATTCGTTATTCATTTGAGAGAGATCTCTTCTGGAAAGTCTTAGAGTGACAAATATTAGCGGAAACACAAAGTGATGGTGATGCTCTTACCAAAGCATTCCCATTTGTGTTGTGCCGGTGAGTTGAAGCTCACTGTCTGGCTGTGGAACTACATCCTCTCAGTTTGCCAGCATACTTTGATTTAACCGCTCATCATATTTTGCCCTCATGACTAAATCTTCCCCAAGTTTACACTGACAACTGATCTGACAAACCGCTTTTTGAAATGAGCCGTCATTTTTAATGTGTCAGTGACGTCAATCACAAACAAATTGTTGTGTATGTTAATGTTAATGTTAATGAATGTTACATGCATGTGTTTGCAGTACATAAACGGCAGAAGCCAACCACCATTGAACCACGCCACCCTCCTTTAAATTATCAAATGAAGACGTGACACTTCTTTCACAACAACTGCAGTTGGAACAAAGTGCTTTACAGAACACATGAAATAACACAAATAATACAACCGGATACATAGTGTGAAACATGTACAGTCATATGATTGTAATACATTTTATTTCTCTGCACGCGCCTTGTTGTTTGAAACGGTTCTACATGACAGAAGAGAGAATCAATATACTCTTAAGTAAAAAAAAAGGTTAATGTTAATGATTGTCACCTCTCATTGTCTACTTCCTGTTTGTCAGGCTGAGGTTTGTTTTTGGGGCCTGCGCAGTTCAAGCCTTAGATCTTGTGGACCAACGGTCAGTTACCTGTCTGTCATCTCCGAGTGGACGTAAGGTCTTTCAGGTAGGGCACCCATCCGCCTTCATACTTTTAGTAACACGAGACAAATGAGGTTCTCAAAACAAAATGTTGATGGAATCTCATTCCTCACACATCCTCCCCAGAAGCAGAATAGATCTAGAGAAAATGTAGTACACAGGGTTAAAAAATTAAAATTAAATTAAAAAAAATCACATGTCATGTTTTATTTGACTCCTATCCCTTTTAAAGACACATTTTTGAACACTCTTCAATCACTTTCACGTTGATTCGATTTATTAGAATCAGAATCAGAAAGGCTTTCATAGTCCCTCAATCGGGAAATGTGCAATCTACAGCAGCAAAATTGAAAGGGGGAGGTCAAAAGTATTAAAAAACTAAGTATTGTATGTGCAAAAGAAAATGTCAGAAGACTGTAATGTACAATTAATGACTGCTTGGCATTCCTTTCGGAAGATATGGCAACTCCATTGCTTAGTTCCATGCTACCTTATTGAAAAAGACTTTCTTTTGAAACATATCTTGTTGGCAGAGAGCTCAATCTCTGGATTCATTTGAGCCGATTAAGCCTCAATAGTTTTTTTTGTAATCATCTGCGCAGTCAAAAGCAGATTTTTGGATGGACAAACGATGTGCAAATATTAGTGAAGTGGGTCTTGAGGAAATGATGTGCAAATATAGTTGCTGTAGATAAGGCAAAGAGGACAATGTGTTTAAAAAAAATTGAGAAAACATGATAGTGAAAACAGTGTGTCGCCGTGGTAATGGACATTACAACAAAACCAAAAACAAACGAAATCAGCCTTCAACTTTCTACCACACTATAACATCATCCATTAGAAATAATTTGATGTTAGAATGGTATTTGATTGTTTCTTTTGTTTTTTTCATTTTTCACCACGAAGCAGCTGACCTAAAGTGATCTCCTCTAGGAAAAAAATGGAGAAAAGAAAAGTGACGATAGAAAGTGGGCAATTTGTTTTGGCTGTGTCACCATGACCATGATTTCCTGTCAACTCCTTCAAGTGTCTAAAGCAGAGGGGAGCAACTATAAATCCCAAGTGCAGCTAAATACAGAAATATATTGTGTTCATTTTTGGAATGGTTTTATCTCACTTGCCCCCGACATCCTATTCTTTTGTCCAGTGTCGATAGCTCAGAATCGCTGCAAATGAAGACATAGATCATTTCAACTAACAAAAGGCACTTGTCAGGACCTTTTGATCCGCAATGCCTTTAAGTCACTTGCTCTGTTCTTTTCTCTTGCCACAAATGTTTGTTTATTACAATTCGAGACCCGTTAGGAAGTTAAATATGCCTTCATCTTTCTGGGCCCAAGATGGTGTGCGCTCTCTGATATCTCTGAGCAAGCCATCAAATGTTAAAATCGAAGTTGATCTGTCACCCACTTGATGATGTTGGTCATTTCCCGTAAACACATCGGTGGGATGGAATAGTTTTTTTGCCTGCTGTCGTAATCATGCACTCTCTCACTGTTTTCTTTGAGGGAATGAATAGGGCATGAGAAATTGACGTTTTACTGCTGCCATTTTTCATCTTGTCTCCTCCAAATGTCTATTGGCATTCATCAGGAAGGCTGCAGTGCACAGCCGATAAAAAGGGTTCAATATACCATCGTTAGAACTGGAGGAACTTTGTTAGTGGATCATTTTGCCACATTTCTTCATCGATAACTGTTATTAACTCATTCACTGCCAGACGATGTGTAAAAATGTGTTCACTGCAGTGCCAGACTTTTAGTCCTTTTCACTCAAATCCCAGGACCCACAGAATATTGAGTTTTAGGACTGCATAAATATTCAATGCAGCGTTATAGTCTTCTTTCATCAGAAAAAAATACTTAATTCCCGAGTCGTATGCGTCTGGAGTTATCTGAGCTTGAAATGGGGGCGGCTATACAAAAGGCAAATGTTTTCCCTCATGGAAGGGAAGAAACATTGCCATAGGTCTGACCAGCGCTTTATCTGCACCTGCCTGCAAGAAAAACCAAAACCTGAACACATTTGGGAATGGTGCTCCACGTCATATTTTCAATTCCCAAATAAATTCGGGAATGGCAGTGAATGAGTTAATATTATGATAAAGTTAGGCGGACGGTGATAGTGGTTAGCACATCGACCTAACAGTGCAGATTTGTATGCTCTCCCCTGGGCTTTCGTAGGTTTTCTCCAGGTTCTCCAGTTTCATGTTCCAAAAACATGCATGGCACGCTAATTAACACTGTAAAATTGTCATTTAGTGTGAGTGTAACCGTGGCTGTTTTTTTTGTCCCTGTCTGCCTTGCCAGTGGGTGGCAACCAGTTCAGGGTGTGCCCCGCTTACTGCCCAAAAACAGCTGGGATAGGCTCCAGCACCCCTGACCGCGACATTTATGACAGAGGATCATAAACTAGATGCATGGACAATAAAGTCATCGACAACATATTCTCGACAGGCTTTCGTGGATGCAGAATGTTATTGAGGTTGTCTTGTGTTGCGACCAGTCTTGGGTGCATTTCAGCCTTCGCCTAAAATCTACTGAGGTCGGCTGAAGTTAATTATACCAGTTTGTCATGGCGGTGAGGTAGTCGTTGAGTGTTCCATTTTTTTAGTGCAAGTTAGTGACTTAATTCATTACTTTGTTTATCAGTTTGCAAAACGACTCAAAAATGACAATTATGTTTGACTACAAATTAGGCCGCACACCTTTTTTGTCGGAATTCACATTGGAGTCACGTCTTCTCTCAGTCACGTCTTCTCTTGGAGGGCCACAAAAATGTTGAATCATGTCATCACATTGTTCATTTATCATTCAAATTACTGTAAGGGAACAAAATTATTGCAGGATCTCAATATTATTTATGATAATGACAATTTGACACACATTTGCTTTTGCGGGCCGGCTCGTCTTGAGTTCTACACTTTTGAAATCAAGTTTTGTTGTTACGGTCAATTGGGGTAGTGGCCAATTAGGTCCAGCAGATAAAGCGACGGTGAAAAAAAAATGGGGAAAAACGTATTGGCACTCCCCCATGGTTGTGGTCATTGTGACCCAAAACTTCCTGTAAACTCCTTCAGGTTCCTGAAATCCGTAAAAAGGGATGACAAAAATAAGTGCTGCTGAATTCAGAAATGCATTGTGTTGTTTAAGGGAGTTTTGTTGGTTCTGAGGTCAACTTCTGCCTTGCTCCATTCTCAGTCCAACGTCTGTCGTTCCATTTGTGTTTTTCTTCCTCCTCTTAAGTCAGCGTGTGACTGTGACAACAGAATTGGCAGTAAATGGCTGATTATCGTTACACACAGGAAGTGTCGTAAAATGCTTGCATTGTCACCTTATGTCCGTTTTTCAACACTATTGTCTAACACCGCAAAACGAGACTGTCCTCATTAATGACACATATTTGTGGTTGTGACTGAATCTCTATCAGTTTAGGTTGTCTTCATAAAAGCTTTACCAATGACCGTGACCATCACAACCCCGATGCCAACCCCGATGCCAGATAGTATTTTTTTCAGGACCCACAAAATCATCCAACCTCCTATTTCTCTCCCCTCACACTTTTATTCCTCTGATACCTGCAACGCTCTGCTGATGTTTTTTTTGTGCGAAAAGATCAACAAAATCCATCAGCACCTCTGCCCCTCCCCCCTCTCCCAGCCTTTCTACTCTATAATCTCAGACATAATCACCAAATCCAAGAATTCCTCCTGTCAGCTCGACCCCCTCCCTACTATCCTTATCAAGTCCTGCGTACCCTCTCGTCTCCCATTTATTTCTACAATTACAGTAAAGTCTCGTTATATCGATATCGGATATATCGATAGTCCCGGTTATATCGATATTTTTTCGGACTCCCTTGAATATCGATATAACGAGACTATACTGTATTCACTCCTCATTATCAACTGGAATTGTTCCTATTCCACTCAAAACCGCAGCTGTTACTCCAGTCCCGAAAAAAACCTGGCTCAGATCCAAACAATTTCAATAACTTACGTCCAATTTTCCATCTTCCATTTATTGCCAACATCCTTGAAAAAACGGTGGCCTCCCAGCTTTCCTCTCACCTCACTCAGAATAACCTTTACGTCTAATTCCAGTCTGGTTTCCCCCGCCACAGTACTAAATCGGCTCTCATAAAAATCACGAATGATCTTTTCAAGGCAGCCGATGCCGGTTCACTCTCCATCCTCATCCATCTCGACCTGACCGCGGCTTTTGACACCATTTCCCACCCCATCCTGCTCGACAGACTTTCCACCCTAGGCATCACGCACACCCCACTTCACTGGTTTCACTCCTATCTATCTGATCGCTCACAATGTATCCAAATCAACTCGTCCTCTCCGGTGTCCACTGGTGTGCCCCACGGGTCTCTCCTGGGGCCCCTTCTCTTTATTACCTACCTTCTTCCTCTTGGCAATATTTTCCGCAAGTTTGGCATTGCACTTTCACTGCTTCACGGATGACACCCAACTCTACCTCTCCAGCAAACCCGACGCCTCTCTTCCACCTTCATTCCTTTCACTTTGCCTCTCAGAAATTAAATCCTGGCGTTCCCATAACTTTCTCAAGCTTAACGGTGAAAATACTGAACTTCTCCTAGTTGGTACCAAATCCACCTTACACAAAACAAACAGTTTCTCTCTCCCCATTGACAGTTCAACCGTGTCCCCCGCCCTTCAGGTCAAGAGCCTGGGTGTCATCCTCCATAGCTCACTATCTTTTCACTCCCATATAAATAACATAACTCGGTCTGCATATTTCCACCTCCGTAATATCAATCGTCTCCGTCCCTCGCTCACCCCTCACTTCACTGCTATCCTTATCCACAGTCTCGTCACCTCCCGCATTGATTATTGTAACTCACTTCTCTTCGGTGTCAATCAGTAATGTCTCCATAAACTCCAACTAGTCCAAAATTCTTCAGCCCGGATCATCACAAAAAACCCCTCCTTTCACCACATCACCCCTGTCGTCCAGCAGCTCCACTGGCTTCCTGTTAAACATCGAATCGAAGTCAAAATACTTGTGTTTACATTCAAAGCCATCCATAACCTTGCCCCTCCCTATCTGCCTGCTTCAAATTTCCGTTCCCTCTCGGTCCCTCAGATCCCCATCCTTCCTTCACCTCTATGTGCCCTCTGCCCATCCCACCACGATGGGAGGCAGAGCTTTCAGCTGCTCTGCTCCCAAACTCTGGAATTCACTTCCACCCAACATCCGTAATATTGACTCCCTCCCTATTTTCAAGTCCCACCTCAAAACCCATCTGTTTAAAATTGCTTTCAATGTCTAGTTCAATCTGCTATTTTATTATTTATCATTTTACTTATGGTTTTTTGTTGTGTTCTTTGTTTTTATTGTGTCAAAAGTGTCCTTGGGTGTTTTGAAAGGCGCTTGAAATTAAATGTATTATTATTATTATTATTGATTATGGCAGTGAAGTAGTTAATTTTTGTAAGACAAAAGACTAAAGGTTGGCAACATACCTCACAAGTTCCAATATCAGTCGATTGCAATAATGTGTGTTAAGACTTTAGCCGTTCATATTTTAGGCCAGATTCAAGACACACAAAGCAACACAGGCCTCTCCGTGCGGATGTTGTCAAGTTAGGTGGCCTTTGAAGCACTTTTATGAGTCCTCTGATTCTAAAGAGCAGCATGGTGACGCACAGCGCAGACTCTGTGTGAATCATAATGACCCCCATCTAGCCCCCGAGCACTTTAAACTTCCTTCAAGGCCTGTTTTTGTTACGGGTTCTTCTGGACCAGGCATCGTCCAACATTCTGGCTCTTAGGTCAATGCTGGCTTCCCAAGAAATCTTCCCACCGGAGCCAGATTTTAGGACAGGGACAAAGCCGGATGCTTCCGTGAGGCTTGAACTCTCGTCATTCCCTCTGCGGCAAGAGAATGACCCCACTTGATGCCAAGTGTGCCGAGCTTGTTTGACGAACAGAACCGGGAGCCGTGAGGTGGTTTTTAATAACGATTATTCTTGTTCGAGCATTTCTTGGCTGAGTTTCACAGTTCGACTGCTTTTTGCTGCATTCAGCATAGCACACTGCTCTATTCGTCGATACCCAGGTCTGTGTCATTGTTTCTTTTTGTGTCTAATTTATAGCATAGTGTCACATGGGACAAACGAGCTGTTTATGCCTCTGTAGGTCGCTGGGCACAGTAATTTATAGATTCCCCGGAGAATAATTGAGCCTGCTCTCGGTAGGTGTTCATTATCATGTCAAGTGGTTCTATAGACTGAGGGCTGATTCTCAATAGCGTGCGGACACAGCTCACAAGTTGATGAAAATCATCAGCGCAACCTAAAATGATATATGACATTATTTATTGACTGGGCGTTTCCTGTGGAATACACCAAAAATCTGTTTGACAAGTAACGTTCATATCGAAGGTCATTGAAAATCGGTCAAAGTTTCAAGCATCCTTATGACGTTATTTAAAATTTCCGGTATTTGGCCTTTTCTTACATTTGTGGGCCACAGAGATGCAATAAAATATGTTTTTCTTCCTGCCAAGCCCTACGTACACTGTGTTCGCTGCTCCTTGACGCCACAATTGTTCTCTTTGAGCTTCCAAATATGGCCAATATACTGAAATGTGAAGTAGCAGTGGATCTATTGAGTTGCTACAAGTACACCCTCGAGCGCTCAGGCGGCCAATCGCAAGGAAAATTACCTCAATTTTAGTAAATGGGATGATTATTTTTATGTTATTTTATTTTTTTACAGGTCGTTGGAGGCTCAGGGAGTTTATACACTTGCTTCACATCCTGCCACTACTGCCCGTGTCCCGCCTTTGCCTATACGGTGCTCCGGAGGAATGAAGGCCTATTGGTGAGG
Organism: Hippocampus bargibanti; assembly: GCF_051943395.1. Classification (NCBI taxonomy): domain Eukaryota; kingdom Metazoa; phylum Chordata; class Actinopteri; order Syngnathiformes; family Syngnathidae; genus Hippocampus; species Hippocampus bargibanti. Next base: position 6,928,611 of record NC_142749.1, on the reverse strand, counting down.
ATCATTAAAGGAAGATAAACATTCATATCAAACCCCACCCCAGAAACACAGACGTGATATATATATATATAACACAGGCCGCACGGTTCATCTCATCTTTTTTTCTTTCTTTTTTTTCATGCATAGCTATCTGACAAATTGTTGTCCTTTTGGCGTGCATCCTGGGAAAAAGGAAGGAAAAAACATGCAATGTCTGTAGTTAGACAAAGCAGTTGGAAATGTGGACTAACAGATGTTTTGTGGACGGGTCATATTTGGGACATGGCGATCTCTGCTTTAATCATTATTATTATATTATATAATACATTATATAATATATAGTATATTATATATTATATATATATATATTTTCCGATGTATAAGCCACACCCTTGATTGTTTTTCTCAAAAGATAATCCTATACATCTTATACACTGCTGCCCCTTATATGTGAAGTAATATTGAGCCACAACGGGTCTCTCAACTACTTCAACTCTATCTCTTGTAGTTGAAGTAGTACGCGGTCCATGCTGGGTATACAAAACGTAACCCAAGCGGCTTGGGTCGGGAACCTATGGCTCGCGAGCCATATATGGCTCTTTTGAATGCATATGGCTCGCCAATAAAACGAAATACATATTAATAATAATAATAATCCATTTCATTTGTAAATATTCTCGCTTTTTCGACGTTCATTTCCTATTGGGGCTGCAGTTGGCGGAAAGCGCAATTTTGATTGGATGATACTGGCCGCCATGTTGAAAGAGGTAAACGCCCCTATAAATGAGCCTGACGAATTAAAAAAAAAAAAAGACGAGTACACTCCAGCTTGAATGCACCGGAGGATTCACGATCCTAATTTGCAATGAAATAATAACATCGATGAAACAGTCGAATGTCAGTGATATTTTAACAAGCCCCATGTTAACGTTAGCATCAATATACTTTTGCGAGAAGTATATTGCAGATAGCAAGTGTGGAAGCTAATGAGCCGTGTGCAGGCTAGCTAGCAGTAACTTCGCCTGTGGACCCGGCAAGTTGACTTTCATTCCGATCGTTTGCCTGGATACTCATCACGAGGAACGGAAAAACATTCATGTTAACGGTGAGTACTATTACAAAGTTATTTTAAATAATACATTCTGACATTTTGTTGAAAAGTGGCCACGCGTGCGTGCGTGTTTGCGCACGTGTGTGTGTGTGCGCGCGCGCGTGTGTCGCTCTCACTGAAAAACATTTCAAAATATTTTACTTTTATGGCTCTCTTAGTCAAAAAGGTTCCCGACCCCTGCGCTCGCCTCTACAGTAGCGCCTTATAATGTGGTCCCGCCTCATATTTGGAAAACATTTATATATGTATATATTATATTTGGAAAACTTTTTAAATTCATTGAAGGTACGCCTTATAGTCCGGTGCACCTTATATTTGGAAAACAGTTTGAAAATACACAATTCATGGGTGCGCCTTATACTCCGGTGCGCCTTACACACCGGAAAATACGCCATATTCCTTTTTTTTATCAGTTACAAAGTGCACAGAAAACCTTCATTCTTCCAACGTATACGTTTTAAATACAACAATTCATCGACCAGTAATTAAAAAAAAATGGCTTAATTATCTGCATTAAATCAATAAAATTATCCAATGAAGTTTTGTCGTTATTATTATTATTATTATTTATTTCTCCACTGCGCGACTCGAAGGCATATCCAATCCATGTATTTATAATAATAACAATTATTATTATTATTGTTGTTACTGTTATTTTTTTAAACTCTATTCTTTAAATATTTGCAAGCAAGCACCACCTTTCCTCTTTTTAGCATTAGGAATTCTGTGTAAAAAATTCGATAAAACAATTATGACTCTAGATGCCAACCAAGAAGGTTTTTGGATTGTTTACTGACAAGAGGAGGCATTCGAAGCATGATTTTAGTGAGGATCAAGCAATCTGAGAACCAGCGAGGTTGATTGTGACGTAAACGTAAACTGGCGCCACATTGTTGTCGTTTTAAGCTTTCTGCTGACTCCACATTGACTAAGGAAACACAGACCCCGGTCGTACCTCTGACATGGACATAAATTCCAACGATGTGACGAGAAATCAAAACATAGCGGACTACCGCTGAGCATTTCACCCTGTTGGTTGGATTAGGAATCTTGGTTTGGGCTTTACAATTCTTGATGATAACCCAAGATCGTTTAACAAGATAATATTTGAATAATGTAGTCAGCATAAATGATAGATTTATGCTGAAGAGAAAAAAATTGAACTTTTAGGCCAAATGTCCCTCAGTTCTGAATTTCCATAATTAAGAGGGATTTCAAATATGTCCTCATTTATCTCTTATTTAATGATCCGAAAGGTTCTACATCAATCGACACTTAATAATCCTGACGTGCTGATGAGGGGCTTCTCTCACTCACCTTGAGCCCCATTTCAGTTGAATATGACTGATCTCACTTGAGTGAGCTGCCAGCGTCTTCAGATCTGCTCTCACTGATTGCATCTCTTACTAAACTCAACACACTGAATTTAGGACAGCAATGTGAGTACCTACTTTTTTTTCTTTTTTTTTTTTGGAAGGTGCGCCATCGTCAGTAGGATGTAGAAATGTCATGCGGTGTGGTAAAAGGCAGTTGTGGAGAAACCTGCCTGTTGTGACATCACAGTAGTCGTCCTCTGGACTGTGAGGCAAAAAAAACCACTCGCTTTGAATTCTTGTCAGATATTTTGGAAGTGTTTTCTTCCTCTTCTGTCTTTCCAATGTACGGACTGGGCCATTTTGGACTTTTCTGTTTTCAGCTTGGTGGGGTGTGGGAAAAGGAAAAAATATAATTCCCCTTCTCTGTTCCAGCATGATTCACAAGAAGGTCCATAAAGGCCTTGTAAGATTGAATAGGTTGTGTTTTTGTCTACTGTATGTTGAACTCGACTGAAAAAAATAGAACATTAATTTCAACCAAGTAGCACCGTATTTGACAAAACGTGCACAATCCCTCAACTTCTCTGCAGTGACCATCATGTGTTCCTCTCATTGTGACACACGCATGACACAGACAGACTTTTATTTTGTAACAGAAGGTCAGAGCTGTCGCATTGTGACTCTCCTATGACTGAATTTCGCCGGAGGTCTTGACTGTCTCTTGTTGTTAATGTTGCCGCAACGGCGGCCATCACTGTTCTGACTCTGCTGTGTTCTTTTGCTACAGTGCAAACACATTCTGGCGGTGTACCTGTGTGAGGCAATGGGCGTGACTCACATGCAAAGTGCGTCGGATGAGCAGATGACAGCGCTGCTCAGCGGGACCCCTCTGTGAGTCCCACTGAATCTCTACATGGATGCTGCTTGCTGGTCATAGGAGGGAATGGAACATCATTCCAGTGCGTTTCATCTAACTAGCTATCAGACACCATTATTTTTTGGGCCTCCTTCAAACAGTTCCAGGGAAATATCTGTTGACTGTGTTTGCAATGCTTTATTTTTTAGCTTCCTCGTTGGGACGTGTTGAGACTTCGCACGCTAGTAAATTTTTTATTTTATTTTTTCACTTTAAAAAACACATTTTATTTGTCAATACTTCACGTAAGTGTGATTCTCATGCTCAATAGCAACAAAGCCGGCACTCAAAATATTTGACCGTAATAAAATAAAAATTAATAATAATAAAAATAATAATAACTAAGGAGAAGAAGAAATCGCACTCAGTGTTGAACAATAACACAAAAGCAACCTCTAAAGTCCAGAATAGTTGATATGGATCAATTTAATGTTTATATAACAAAAAAACAAATATCTTGCAAAAAGCGTGACGCACATGTATATACAGTACATACACAACAGTGCAGTTACAGTATTGATGTCTCCATTGGAATGTTGACACACCCACGCAATATTTAGCCCTTGAGATCAGTTAGGTGTTACCCAAAGAAGGGGAGACATATCAAAATGTTTGGAGCCTTGAAATGGAGGAATTGACATAAAAAAAAATAAAAGTGCAATGTCAATTTGTCATTTTCTTTGACTTAGTTTTAGTTGCAACAGGGGATGGAGTTTCTGTCACGGAACAGATGTTCTTTCCTCATCTTGGAAAAATAATTTCTAGTTGGAACACTAATTTTGCATGTGGCTATTGAGTATCGAGCACACCCAGCCAAAAATAAAAAACTAAACAAAAAAATAATAGATTCAGTAGAAAAAAAGCACTGCAGCTACCCTGTTAGATGCTATTCAATATAGATCCATTAGTGTCCCCTGCTTCACTTTCCCCTAATTTCTCATTTATCTGATGACCATCTGTGGGAGTTAATACGACCTAATGAAATTTGGGGATAGGGTCTAATACAGTTATGTCTATAACAGGGAACCTCATGGCATAGTTTGGTTTACAACATCATAAATTTAAGCTTGTAAAACCCTGCAAGTTAGAGAGGCCAATGAAAACAACATACGGACGCACACACACGCACACACGCACGCACGCACGCACACACACACACACACACACACACACACACACACACACACACACACACACACACACACACACACACACACACACACACACACACGCACACACACACAAGCATAGGGAAACATGCAAACTAAATTATATGGCTTGAGCTCAGATATAACAGTTGAATCTCAGAACTGAGTGTCATTTTGTCGCGAGAATATACCAATTTAACAGTGACACTTTAGCTCCAAATTTGGGTCAGGGTTAATTTCAGGCCAACTGTATGGATAAATTAATATATAAAACTAGTTTTCCTTTTGAATGGATTGACCTGCACGTGGCCTAAGAAAAGAGCTCAAGACACGACAACGTTACTTTCAGTATTGAAGGTTCAGCTAGCGAAAACACAGTGTGCGATTGGGAAGTGGGTATTCAGAAATAACCAGACAAGTACATCTACTGTACCTATTCAGGTCCACAAGTAATACAGAATAGTACGGGTCCAGACTCACTGAGCTCAACTTCACAGAGATACATTACGGTAATAAATAAACACCTGCACAGACTCTTGGCAGTACAAAAAAACAACAACAAAAAACAGGACTGTTGCAGTTCTGTCAGGGCTTTTTCATAAATCACATTTTCGAATGTTTCAAAGTTTGGCTCCCGTTCACAGTCCTGCAGATCCAAGTAGTGTTAACGTGACACGACGACGACAAATCCTCAAGGCGTGTTTGACTTCATATACCCTGTTTGTGTAAACATCATTCAGTGGTAATAGCGGCCAGTCTATAGCAGGGGATCAATAGTCATGTGTATCTGGTCTCTGTTGCGCCTGCTGCCGTTGGAGCTGACGCAGAGCTCCTCTTTGCGGCACAGCACGTACTGCTCCAGGATCTTGCGGAAGGTGTTTCTGAAGTCTTGGATGCGGTAGGCGTAGATGATGGGATTGACGGCCGAGTTGGCGTGGGAGAGAATGATGGCCAAGTACATGACCTCGTCGGGCTTGACCAGCTTCTTGTAAAAGAGCGTGAGGCAGTTGAGAATGTGGACGGGCAGCCAGCAGATGGCGAAGAGCCCCACGATGATGGACAGCGACTTGGCGGCGCGGATCTCCCGCTGCATGAGGCCGTGATGGTGGTTGTCTCCGTTGGACACGCATTTGAGCTCGATCTGCCTCAGCTGCATCCTGGCCACTGTGAAGATCTTCATGTAGATGCCCAGCATGATGAAAAGTGGCGGTAGAACGCACACAAAGAAGTTAAAGTAGACCATGTACTCCATGTCCACCACGCTCTCAAAGAAACACCTGAGCTTGCAACTCCTTGGTGGTAAGAGTCCGCCTTTCGGCCCCGGGTCCGGTTGCCCGTTCGTAGTGTTGTCCCCACCGGTTGTGTTGACGTTCCTGCAGCTCGAGTGTTTGACATTCCAACCGAAGAAAGGGACCAGTCCGATGATGAAGGACAGGATCCATAAAATAGCAATGATCTCTCTGGCCGTCTTTCCTGTCATCAACTCCTTGTACCTGCATTTGAAGAAAAAAATATATAAATATATACCCAGAGATCTACGGCAAACTACAGGGGTAAAAATCTATGGTAAGTTATCTCCTCATCAATTTCTCCAAACAGGAAGTAGTCTAATCACGGGAACATCAACCTGTTGTAAGATGGTCTTCTCGCCTTTACCTTTTACCATCTTTGTCGATAATCTCATCTCATGGGAAAGAAACATGCATCCTCTGCACCGTGTTTAGTCTGGTACCCACACACCATGTCCCCACACTGCGCAGTGACTCCTTTTAACCCCTGAAATAGACTGGCTGGCTAATGTGTAGAACCATTTAAAATTAATCTGTGATGATTCTTTTTGTGGCGTTAGCATGTTCTACCCATCGTCTTCGGTGTTTGTACTCAGCTTTCTCCCGTGTTCCAAAGTAATGAATGTTGAGTTCACGGAAAACTCTCAACTTGCCGATTGATGTAACATTTAGTGTGAATAGTTGGTTGTTTAAATGCACCCTACTGTATTTCAAGAGGGTCAAGGTAGCTGAGCTAAGCTTCAGCTCACCCGTGACCCTAAAGCGGATAAGCACGATAGAAAATGGATGGATTTGCCCGTTGTGTTTCCTGGATTGGGGCTGAGAGAGGTCGACGTCATCAATACACAACCCTTACAAGCACAAAAATAAAATGTGCCTCCGAAAAGACAAAAAATACATGCATTTCTGTTTTTATCAGTTTGCATAAACTGTTTGTAAATATCCAGACAAAGGTGAAATGTGTTGGATTTGCATTGGTGTACTGTTGGTGTGCTATCAGTGTATATGATGTGGTGTAAATGTCGCTAAAAGAGAACTGACATTGCAAAAGTGCATCATTTCCTCAATAATAGTCCACTTAGTGCTCACTTGTGTTGTCAAAGCACTCAGTTTTCGCAAACAATAATCTTGATGAGTAAATTGTCGATGACATAGATTTATTTCAACCCTTGGCTCTCCATCTGTTTTGTATTCTGTGTCACGTTCATTTTCTGTCCAAATTCACTATCATCTTGTTTAGTTGAAATTCCTGTCCCCAAAAAGCTCGGCTCTTCGAATGTGAAAACAGAAGAGGCTAATGAAGCAGATTATTCGTGCTCAGCAGGCGCTTAACACACAAATGGCACGTCCCGGTCATCGACATCCTGTGAAGCCCACAGGCTGTTTCCAGATGTGACGTCAGGCGAGCTCACGCTTAATGAGGCACACACATGCTGACACACACGTAACACCAAACAATCCTTATGACCCTCCACAACTTCCCAAGAGATGTCGTTGACTCCTGCTCCCAAATCATCAGCTGTCACTTTAAAGGGGGGATATTACGAATCAAATTTTCACACGTATTACTCTGTTAAAAGAAAAAAGTAAATATGTATATATACATTTGATGTGGCATGTAAATACTTGACTCTACTAAAAAGAAAGTCGCAACGCAACATTTGATTTATGGAATGTGAATGAAGCAGCAAAATGTGTTTATCCATCTCAGGGAGCAGCCATTTTGCCAACACATTTGAGCTGTGTTGTATTTGAACAACAAAAATAACTGCACCTCCACTTGCCTCCAAATTGGTTCATTCCACCACAAATCCTTTCCACCACTCCCTGTCTGGGCAATATGCTGTCTTCCGACGATATGCAGTCCTGGTTTAAGGATCTGGCATGAACCAGGACGTGTGGAGCATTTAAGTTCCACTACCCAATACTGACACTCTATTGTCAACACCAATACTCATTTTGAGTCCAATATCTGCCTACTAATAACTCCAAAAGAGCCAGTTGGGGACTTCTAGAATCTGTGTGGCGTGTGAGCTCTGCCGTGTAGTTGACAACACCCCCACTTCATCAGCCAGACTGCACAGGGCCCCCCCCCGGTGAGGGACATGAATTATATACCACACGGAAGCCGCTATGCACCTGTTCCCTATCTTCTGCTTGCTCGGTGAAGCTTGTAGGCGACAACCCTCCGCCCCCGCCCTCGCTACCACTCTCGGAGTGGATGGCTAGTCGCATTGGTGACTGGATTAGTTGCTGCATGACGACAGCTTGCCGGCATCTATCTTTGCTGTGTATGTGTTTTTATTTTGGGTGGGGGGTCTCTTTGTTCACTAAACCATAAAGCATCCTTCAACGCCCTGAGGGCAGAAAGCTCTGTCAGGCCACACACACACACACACACACACACACACACACACACACACACACACACACACACACACACACACACACACACACACACACACACACACACACACACACACACACACACACACACACACACACCAATTTTGATTTTATTTCACTTGCTATAGCTTCTACATCAATTACAGGCCCAATCCAGCCTGCATGCTAAAGATGGATACAAGTGCGGTTGTAAAATTTTCAAAATCGCATCATTCCCCAGTAAATAACAATTTAGAGTACCGTATTTGTACAATTCCGCATCTTAAATTCCTACAAAGATTAAATGGAAAAAGATAAGAAATTGTCCTCCCCTTTTGCCAGCTGTTGGCATTTCCAAAATCAAAATGATCTATTTTGTGGAAATCTCCCCGAAAGTGTTAGTTTAACACTACCATTACATCCTAAAAAAAAACAAGCATACACCTGTGGACTGGCCAATGGTAAGGATTTGTGGGGGTAAAAGTACCGAATTTGGGCAAAATACTTCTGTCAATGTGAAGTCATTGCAGAACATTCTGGTGAGGAGAGCTTGGCTGCTGGGTGGCAGTATAATGACGAAATGCAAGACAATTGTCAGTGACTGAATAATCAATAACCTGATGTGATTTTCATGGAAGAAAAATTTGGTATTACTGTTGTATCAGCTGTATCGCTGCGTTGCTGCACCCTTTGTGTTCAAGTTATTTTAATTATAAGGCCACCTCTTGGATGCTATTCTTTAGCTTTCCATTTTTTAATTTAATAACTTATTCACTGACATTCACGAATTTATTCGGGAATTGAAAATATGACGGAGAGCACCATTCCTGAATTTGTTTGAGTTTTGTTTTTTCATGCTTGGGTGCCGATAAAGCGCTGCCCGTGGCCTCTGGCAATGTTTTTTTTTTCTTTTCCACAAGGGGGCAGCATTTCCCTTTCTCCATGGTAGAGCTTTTCTCCAGCTTCAGCTGTTGTTAAAGCGCTATATAAACCAATATGGATTGCATTGTATTTTGCCACCCTCCTTTCAAGCTCCTATAACTCCAGACTCATAATTTAGGAATTAACTCTTTTTTTCTAATGAAAGAAAATAGTCTAAGGCTTCTAACGCTGTATTGAATGTTTATGTAGTTCTAAAACGCAACGTTCTATGGGTCCTGGAATTCAAATGACAATGACAAAAACCCTGGCACTGGGGTGGAAATATTTTTGCACATGTCTGGCAGTGAATGTATTAATTGATTTATCGAACAATTCATTGATAAATTACAGTTGTCTATGTGCATAAACATTCCAAATAATTCAACAAACTAACAAATACATAGTTGAGAGCTTAAGAGACCCGACGAACCTAACTTTGTCCATCGACACTACCATGGCTCCCACAAATACAATAAACAGTGAGAATAGTCTCCTGGGCCAATATGTATTCAAGTGTATTTAAAGAGTGCAACACAATAGACCGGCGGCAGGGTCTTTTTTGTGCGTGATTCAAAACGGGAAGACAGGTCCCGAAGTATAGCGTCCATTCTGTGTGTGTGTGTGTGTGTGTGTGTGTGTGTGTGTGTGTGTTCGTGTCGCCTGTCCCAGGAGGCTGAAAACATCTGGCCTGAGCCTTTGTGCTTGCACTTTAACCATCTGTAAAAACACTTTATCAAAGAGCAAAACCGTACCCCAAATAACTGCAGACTGCACGCATACAAATATACATAGTATACCATGTGTGTGAGCCATTGTGTAATTTGAGCCACCGTGATCTAACTGGTGGGCACGTGGCAATGGTGGAAGGTCTGTTAGAGAGCCCGCCAACATCATCTCATGGCTATTAATGTCTTTGGAGTGTGTCTGTTGTGGCTGGTGTTAGATAGCGGTTGAGGATGTCCGCTCCGTTTCCGGAAAGTCGATGGGAAGTTGGTGTAAAGAATTTGCAACATACTCAACAAATTGGGAAACGGAATGGAGATGGAGTGTACTTGAACTAAATCTGCTCGTCTTTGTCAGGATGATGTTAAAATGTATTTTCCTTAATTATATTCTCATGAAGAGCCATCTAATGTGATCATTCTTGTTGCCCACAGAAAATTTCCAACCTTGAATTCCCCAGAATTTAGCTGTCCTTGAGGTGAGTCACTTTTGGCGTAAAAGTTTACTTTCATGATTTTATTCAAGCGGGTTCCTTTCCTTCTCAGTGTCTCATAATAATAATAATAATAATAATAATTATAATAATAATAATAATAATAATAATAATTAGTAATATATGTAATAGTATATATATACACGTGTATATGTAAATATACTTATATATATATATATATATATATATATATATATATATATATATATATATATATATATATATATATACATACACATATACATATACATACAGACACTCTGAATAGCGTTTAGAAGGGACATTGGCCAATTGTTGTGCTGGACAGACACTATACGTACTGTCGGCATGCCATTGCAAAGGAATGATCAAGTTTGATGGTCTGTTGTCAAAGGTCCATCATTATCCATGATGCCTGCTAGCCAGAATCTGAGCCATGTTTCTTTGCAAATGAGATACGATATGATGAGATATGAGATAAATGAGATGTATTTATACTTTGTAGACTGTATTTTAAGTTCATGTTTTTTGTTATCATGCTTAACTCGCCTTATACTTTTCAAAAAAAAAGTCACAATTTAGCCACACATTTGTGCTCAGATGTAGTTTTTTTTTAATTATTTTGTGACTTGTCTTCAGTGGAAAATGCAAACAGAATGAAATTTAAGCAGCTTTGCTGGAACATATTTTATTCAATTTCCAATGCTACACAAGTGCGTTTTCAAAGCCGCAAAATTGACTTTCCTGCTAGCGCATGAAAATGTCCTTTCTTGCCAACGTTTGAGGCAAATGGAAATGAAAGCCCATCTCTGTGAAAGAGCCCCACGGTATGGCACACTCAATAGTGTCGGCTTTTAAACGAGCAGAGAAACAACAGCAAATCATGTGCATGCGGTATCTTTCTCTTTGATCTGCTAATGTATGCAGATTTATGATTGCAAAGTCAACAGCCTTCAAATATTTTTTTGGGATGAACACTGACCACACCCATCTTGACTCAGCTTTCATCTTCTCTGAGCAAAAAAACAACAACACAGCTTTAGAGCTGCTTTCTGCTACATCACTTTTTATTTATTATTTTTTTTGCATGAAGAAATTGACCCAAATTTTGCCACGTCATGATCTACTTAAAAAAATTGTTTTCTCAAGTGTGTTGATTCAAGCAAGTTTTTCTAATCGTGCAATTATGTACAACATTAAGTCATTCACTGCCATTCCCGAATGTATTCAGGAATTGAAAATATGACATAGAGCACCAATTTGTGCGCGTTTTGGTTTTTCTTGCTGGGGTGCATATTAAGTGCTGGCCAGACTTCTGGTAATGCTTATTCCCTTCCACAAGGGGAAGCATTCCTCTTTATTCCATGTTCGTGCTTTGTTTCAGCTTCAGCTGTTGTTAAAGTGCTATATCAACCAATATGTATGTATTGCAATGTAATTTGGACAGCCACCTTCATTTCAAGCTTATATAACTCCAGATCAGATCATTTAGGAATTAACTATTTTCTTCTGATGAAAGAAGATAGTCCAATTTCTTAGGTTGCATTGAATGTTTATGTAGTCCTAAAAGTCAATATTCTGTAGGTCCTGAAATTTGAGTGCCAATGACAAAAACCCTGGCACTGAAGTGGACACATTTTTGCACGTGTCTGGCAGTGAATGAGTTAACATGTGCGTGTCCATGTGTGGGTGAGCTAGAACCCAGCAGCCTTTTGGGCAAGAGTTTGGGCTGCATCATGGAGTGGTGGTTAAGAATTAAAAATGTATGGAAACAAATCCTACATCGCTGCACCAATATGATTAAAACGGTTAAAATCTTTTTATTTCTTGATTATTTGCAACATCCAGTTGAAGATGCACAGAAGATATTTTCCATGACATGACTGCGCACATTCTGGGAAGCGCATTGGTTTAGTGGTTTGTAGATTTGATTCATTGTTTCAAGGTTTGGGATTCCCCAAAACTACTACTACTTTTGGATCATTAAAGATTCTAAACTGTCCAATTGTGTGAACGTGAGGAGAGAAGGATGGATGAACATACTGTACATGTATGAGAATGGAGTTATGGAACTGCAAAAGTACTTTACAAGTGCGCAACTTCCCTCATCCACAGAACGCTCCTCACTCACCTGAGAGGGATTTTGACCGCCAGGTATCTGTCAATGGCAATGGCGAGAAGACTGAAGATGGAGCTCTGGGTGAGAACCAGGACGAAGCAGGCAAGGAAGAGGCAGCCGTAGAAGTCCAGTCGGATGCCGATGCTGATGGTGATGGCGAAAGGGATGGCCAGGCACCCCACCAGGATGTCAGCCACGGCCAAAGATACCAGGAAATAGTTGGTGGCGTTCTTCAAGGTGGTGTTGATGGCCACGGCCCAGCACACTAAAACGTTGCCGGAGATGGAGAGGAGAGCGATGACCACTTCAATGATGATGTAAAACGTCTTTATTCCTTCCTCATTCATTCTTCTGAGACGTGGAGCTCCTACAAGTCTACAGGCTGTGCACACAAGTCTTTGGGTTCGGATCCAAGAATAGTCCACGGGTGTCAGCTGCTAAACTGCCCATCTGGAAGTGAGAGAAAGAACATTAAGATGAAGCATCAAAAAACAAAAGCTGCTGCTTTCATGCGCTCGTTTGGTGCTTTTCTTACCTTTGCAATGTCTGTGGGCGCGTTCTCGCCACAAGTGGCCCACTGAGTGAAGACTTTCCTGCGCGCCGCAAGTTTCCTCACTAATAGCACTTTTCAAGTCGAGGAGGAACACCAGAGTAAGAAGCATGCAAACCACGCCCCCTTCTCCCTCCCTCCCTCCCTCCCTCTCTGTCCCTCCCTCTCTCTCTCCACACACAGACCCGCATTTCTCAGTCAAGTGGAGCGCTATCATGATGAAAGAGACGTCCAGAGACGCAGTGTCACCCAAGAGCCATGCGTAATTACGCGCGGATTCATCTAAACACTCAACGTACACCCTCTCGAGCAAGGCACGTACAGTGAGACCTCAACTTACGAACTTAATTGGTTCCCAGACAGAGTGTGTAAGGCGAAAAGTGTGTATCTCAAAAAAAAAATCCCATAGGAAACCATTAAAATGGAAATAATCTGTTCCCAGGTTTCCATAAAATATACTTTTCAACTAAATAAGCCTTAAAACTACACACAACATACCTTATTCTATGTGTAATAAATGTGCTATTGTATTGTAATGAAATAAATACACTGCATCGTATCATAAAGTCACTTTATTTACATTTGTGATGGTCATTTATGGCTTGATGGAATGGCCTTGGAGGTCGAAGATCAAAGGGAATTGCTGTTTGGAAAGAGAGGCGCATTACACGAGAATTAAAGAAATAAACTGTGCTGTAAAATAAAGTTTTATTTACATTTTTGATGACCGTTGATGGCTTATGGGAGGAGAGTCACCTTCCATAAGGACTGTTGGTAACTTAACCTCTGGTGCTGTTCGGTCGTGTGCTTCCGCCGAAGATCACTCCGCCAGCCGTGGTGAGTGTGTATTATGAAAATAGTGCTTATTATAAGGTTTAATTTTCATAAATTTGACGTTTGTATGATGAAAAGTTTGTAAGTTAAGGTGTTTGTAAGTTGAGGTCTGTAAGTTGATTATTATTATTCCTGTCACTAGGCATCATCGCCTCAGACATGTTTCTCTGTGCAGGGCGGGGTGCCAGGCTGTTGTAACAAAAACAATAATGGCATTTTATGTACAATTCACAGAGGGTACTGGCAAAGGATGGAAACCTGATAAGCCGAGAGAAGCACTTGAAAACGGTCCGAGTGAGCTACAACAGCACAACACACAAATGTTTCAGGTCTCGACGAAGGTAGGCAGTGATATTTTGTGCCCACCTTATTTGTGTTACACTCATCTTGGGACAGTTTTTGGTGTTGCTCCCAATGAAATGCCGGTGTAAATGTGTGCGTGTGTGGTAACCGGTAGATCGTAGGAGATTGATGGAAAAATTGATTTTCGGTCAAAAAGGTCAACCCCCCCCCCCCCCCTTGATTTTATTCGAACGATGACCCCTGTGCCTTTTACGCAGGTGAGCCTTATATGTGAAGTAATATTGAGTCTCAGGTCAGGTCTCACAACTACTACTCACAGCCACATGCTCTATTTCCTGCTGTAGAAAAAGTAGTGCGTAACCCCAGCCTCTACTCTAGCGCCTTGTAATGTGGGTGTGCCTTATATTTGGAAAACTTTTGGATTGGATTGGATATGCCTTTATTAGTCTCACAGTGGAGACATTAACATTTCACAGCAGCAAAGTGATTAAAGGAATGAAAGGGAATAAATAAATGTTAGGGATAGCTAACTGGAACAGCCAGATTTGGCAGATGGGTGCTGACACGCATTTAACAGGATTGAATGTGATGTTGTTGTTTGAATGTATGGTTTCATTCATGACGGGATACGATTGAAAAGCACGACGTCGGGCGCCATTCCCGACTTTGTTCAGGTTTTGGTTTTTCTTGCGGGGGGTGGGGAAGGGGTGCCAATACAGCGCTGGTCAGACCTCTGGCAAGGTTTTTCCCACAGAGAGGGCAGCATTTGCCTTTTGTACAACTGCCTCCAATTCAATCTCAGATAACTCGAAACCCATGTAATTTAGGAATTACCTTTTTTTCTGAAGAAAGAAGAGAGTCTAAGGTTTCTTATGCTGCATTGAATGTTTATGTAGTCCTAAAACCTAATATTCTGTGGGTCCTTTGAATTTGAATGAAAATGACAAAAACCCTGGCACTGGTGTGGACACATTTTTGCACATCATCTGGTAGTGAATGAGTTAATGTTTAAAAAAAATTGTCACTTGAAATTGATGTGTAGAATTTTTGTACAATACGTGCATCTGTACCCGGAGTTTTGCAAATTAGATTCGATGGATTTAGTGATACAAGTTATTCCCCATGCGCGATCATATAAAAGTGCATTGTTTCATGTTAGCTCCCAGGATGATTAATCATGTTGCGTCAGGCTACATGCCGCCAGCTCCTGATTAAAAAAGAAACACAAAACAATCTTTGTCCAGTCTCAAAAAACTCTTCGAATACATGTACGCTCTATTTTCCCCGCATACTCGCTCATTTCTTATTATTTTTGGTTTCAAGCAGAGCTTTGGAAACATATTTTTATTGTGATTTCTGTTTTCTCAGTAAGAGCAGTTTTGGAAGTAGGAAACTATTTTGGGTGACAAAACTGCTTCTTTTTTACCTTTGTAACGGTACAAATAAGTATTTAGCCTCTACTTTTTTTTACACTCAAGTCAATGAATCAATCCTTTTATCAGTCTTTTTTTAAACACTAGTATTTGTATTTCCACTCAAGTGCAGTGTCTACTCACCTTATCACAAGAAGCCTTGAACAAAAAACAAAAAAAAGTCAATAAAATTTCTCAGCAAAGTAGGTAAGCAATTTGTGCTTTCGTCACTGTTGGAACATTGAGCTGCTTTAAATGAGTATTAATAAGTAATACAAATTGACACAGCTTTATTTATGCAACAGCTCTTAAAATGAATAAACACATAAGTTTTTGCCCATGAGTTCACTTCACAGGATGCACGTAAATAAACAAATGGTTCACTTCCAAAGCGACGTGGGAAAAAAAATTGTGACTATTCCAAGTTACACATGGCAGCATGTCTGGCAAAATATTGTACAAGCAGCCAAATTTCCAATGATTCCTTGTTGTTCAACATCCAGCACAAGTAGATGACACTTTAAAAGCACCGTAATCTACACTTTCACATGCATCATTTGGCACAACATTTGAAAGTCAAGGACCACGTTGAATATATATTTTTAAAAGGTAGGAAAATATACTAAAAATGTTTGGCTTTCGGGAGGGACAAGAATATCACAACGAGTCTGAGATGCAATGCATTTTCAGCACCTTGTGAAAGAAGAGTTAAAAAACACTAAACAGGTAGACATGTGAATTCCAAAATCTAAGTTAATTGAAATGCAAGGGTTAAAATGCACTTCAGAGTCACCTGAAAGTTTCACCCGGGGAAAAAAAGTGGACTTTGCTTTCACACTATCTCTTCAACTTTGCCACTTTTCGCTTGTAACAGTAGAAATATGCAACAAGACCACATTGTGGTTGAACGTGTTGCAGTAGAAAGCAACTGCTGTGAAATAGATGGGTCTAAGTGTCCGGCACTGATCAGGAGGTGAGGAGAGTCTGTCGGGAAGGCGAATGGAGTGCAGATGCCAGTCAGGTCTCAAAGTACTTGTAGATTTGAGAGACGTACTGCATGACGCTCTGCCAGTCGGGCCGGTCAGTCTTCATTAGCTCCTCAATGTTCTGCTCAGAGGAAAGAAACACACATGCAACATCAGATTTTGATCTGTAGTTATGCACTTTTCTGCATTTTTCTGCCGCTTTGCAGAAATGAGAATACTGTACGCCTCGAAAGAATGTCACCAACAACATTGCTATCATCCGACAACACCGCGAGTCTCACAAGACTTAAGTTGACAGTAAAAATACAAAAACAACAATGGACAAGCGCAGTTGCACACAGTCGTGTATTGCTTTTTCATTTCTTTAACAGCCGTGGTGAACTCAATGTTCTCCTCCTGACTGCCTGATCCAAAGGAAGCTTTGTGTGGGTTTTCTCTGATTACTTTCTGCATTCTAAAAGTCTGTCACAAGTGCTCTAGAAAATAGACAAAGGGCACTTGTTGTATACAACACTTAGGTAAAAATGTTATTTAAAGCCTGTCCATAGGGTGAAATTAAGGTTTTATCGTGGCGACATCTCCTGCAAGAAAAATGGATTCCAAATTTAATCAAAGCCTCTTACGTTCAGTTGTAAAGGTTCCCACTGCATTAAGTTCGACAAGAAAAAGATGAACGCTTCCAATCTTGCCGCCAGATGCACACCCAAAACAACAACAAAAGAAAGTGAAGTGTGGTCAAGACTCAAGATGGAACATTCTTTTACAATCCGCAATCCTCATGCGGGTCCTTCTGCATCTTGCAGATGAATGCACAATAAACGAGCTGTTTATTTGACTCCTTTTTGGACTGAGTTGAAATCACTTTCACAAGTTGTATGGCGTACCCGGAAACAAAATATCGCTTTTTCCAGAGTGATAAAGTAGAATTTAGAAATTACGCCCCCTGCCCGCTGAAAATAAGACATATACAACATAGCTGCATTATCAAAATAAAATAAAATCGATGTGGAAAATACACATCGGAACTTCTGGTCAATTCGGCTTCAAAAGTAGCCAGCCAGCCATCACAAATTCACAAATTTACATTGTTGGCATTTTATGCTTGGAATGCGGCAGGTTGCCTTTCTGCTGTCAAACACATGAGAGAGGACCCCGCTCGCGTCGTCCCGATAAGATAAATTTGGATGTCTTGAAAGAATTCAGACTAAACAGTTGGGCGGAAGCATTCAAGACTGTTGTGGAAGATACCGGTAAGATGATAAAATAGCAGCATGTGGTCCATTTAAAGTTGAACTCATTTTAGCAATTATTTTCTGATGAACGGCTACTGAATAGGCATACGCTGCAGAGGACATTTTGACTCTGAAAATAATTGGGTGAAAAATAACCCAAGTATCAGTCTCAAAGGGCCCAACTGCTACCTGGTTGAATTTGACCCTTTCTAAAAATTGTATTTACATGTATTTGTTTTGTTCATTTATTCATTCATTCTATTGTTTGCTATTTATTTATTTATGGTTGTATTTATTCCATTGTTTGTTATTTATTTATTTATTTATTTGTCCACTTATTTATTGTAACTTTTTTTATGAAACATCAAATTCATGGGGTCAGTTTGTACAACCGACGTCTCCGGACAAGTTGTGTCCATAATTTGTAAAATGGCTTCAAATGACTTCTACTGCGCGTATTTTAATAAGATTCCACCGCATATAGTTATATTTTACGTTTTAAGACTCGCGCTGAATATTCAGGAAGTCTTGTTTTTGAGTTGGTGACGAGTCCGTACGTGATGTCACTGAAGGAACGCCCCTAAGCGAAAAAAGACGCATTTTAGCAGTCCTTCCATCACGTCAATGTATTTTGCTGTACTTGTTTGGTCTGGGGACCTCGTGTTGCACCCAAAAGCCGCCAGAAGGCCAGAAGAGGGCGTCCAAGCGCCATATAAGGAATTTATCAGCCTGTGGAAACGGAGGTGGCCACAGGAGGTCGCCATTTTGTGCCTCTTTTTTTGGTTGAGAGATTTCCCCCCAATGTTGCCTCAAAATGGCACAAATAAATTCTTTAATCGTATGCAAACATGTATGCTTTCCTCTTCAGAACTATTTGAATCATATTCATAACTGGATGTGTAACAAGATAGCGTATTCTTCGAATCTGAAGCCATTGTTTTGATTCACAAGCAATGCGAGAAGTCTTGGCGTGATGTCACGAACTGGGGGCGGGACTTTCTGAAAATTCCCAATTCGCAGCTCAATTTTTTGCAGATTTTGGACACTTTAAGTCATTTTTATTGGTGTTTTGCATTTGACTAAAAATATCATACATGAGTGTTTTGTGTATTTTAGATGCTATAAAACATTTTTCTTATGTCAGTTAGGAAACAAAAAAGTGACGTCGGTTGTCCTTTAAGTGTTTTTTTCTTTTCTTTTTTACTGAACTGTGTACATACTAAAAAAAGGTATGTTAGGGTGGGGCCAGCCAGGCATCTTCCTCAGCCAGGGTGCTCAACATCTCGCACCTGAGGCTCGCCTGCTAATCACTCACCTGTAGCTCAGCGGAATCATTAGGGATGAGATAAGTTGGTTCCCACATTGTCCTCGCTACATGTTTGTGCTGCAACTTCACGCAGCGAGCTTTGGTAAGCATCGCCTGAAGTTTTATTTTCCTGTGCAGATACCCTTGGGGGACTCCTCGTGCTTCTCCCTTGAACTTTAAGTAAACCTCAGCTTGATTTTTTTTTCCCGACTTGACTTTCTCAAGGCCAAAATAAACAACTGCAAGTTTTGGGCTAACACCGTTCCTGTGTGTTGACGTGTGACTCGGGTCACAAAAAAACCTGAACACGCTGGGTTGTTTTCAGAATGCAGCCAATGTTGGATTTGTGCACCCCGAAGAGGGTTGCCATTTTGGAATTTTGGGTTGTGTACTGAAGTTTAACTCATCCACGAATATATTTAGAAATCGAAAATATGACGTAGAGCACCATTCACAAATTTGTTCATTGTTTTTCCTTGCTTGGATGCCGATAAAGCTCTGGCCAGACCTCTGGCAATGTTTTTCCCTACCACAAGGAGGCAGCATTTCCCATGTTAGTGCTTTGTTCCAGCTTCAGCTATTGTTAAAGGGCTATCTAAACCAATACGTATGTATTGCATTGTATTTTGGACAGTCACCCTCATTTCAAGCTCCTATAACTCCAGACCCATATAACTTAGGCATTAACTCTTTTTTTTCCTAATGAAAGAAGAGAGTCTAACGTTTCTTGCGCTGCATTGAATGTTTATGTAGTCCTAAAACAAAATTTTCTGTGGGTCCGAGAATTCATGTGACAATGACGAAAACCCTAGCACTGGAGTGGACATATTTTTGCACGTTTGACAGTGAATGAGTGAAAGAAAATTCTGATTTTGTAGGTACAAGTGTTAGCTATTTCCCCTAATTTGGGTTACATTTAAACCTTTACTTAAAAAAAATAAGAGCTCGGACTATCCAGTAGTACAATCAAAGTACAATCAGGAGGCAAGTAGCCACGTAAAGCATCAGACAAATGTCGATTCCGAGTGACATTGATAAAATCATTTGTGTCATTCCAACTCACCAGGGAAGGTTTGATGCCAATACTTTCAGCAGCCTGAAAAGCCAGAGTCAGATTCCGGATCTGAATGAAAAGAATGAATCGCATTGTCACATTTACATGCTGCTCATCGGGTTGTAACAATAACACATGAAGCAGTCAAACAGTAAGATTGCATAGAGGTGTAAAAATGTATATAAAATATTTACATGGATGACATTTTGAGAAACATTTGGTCGATGCTTTCCAAAGGAAATTGGAACTGGACATCCTCTCATTCCCCTGTGGTACAGTCTCAAAAATTGGTTCCAACTCTCATTTTTAAAGAACAGGGTGGGGATGTATTTTTGGCAAATGACGTAATCTCATGTACCCGTACAAACACAACCTTTGAAAGTGTCCTGCAGTCTGTCTCGTGGTTTGCCCCGATTTGCCCCATAAACTGAAAAAAATGCAAGCCGCCAAATTTGTGATGGTTGCGTTCAAAACTAGCCGTCCCGTGTTTGGATGATCAAGTGCAGTCTGGCTGGAAAAGAGCATGTTTGCTTGTGACCTGCCTAAAACTTGAGGCCATCGATTACAATCCTGGGTAAAAAACATGGGATGATAAAGGGCGAGAGGGGCAGTAATGAGATTAGTAGAAGGACAGATTACACTGGAAAGAGCTGCTTGGCTGTTTGGGCCCCAGGGGTGAAGTCACTCAGCAAGAGTTATTAAAGTCAACTCCTGTCTATTGAATTATTCAGCACGGTGGCAGCGTCGTGTCTCCGTCATCTGCTTAATGTAACGCGAGTGACTCATTTGTCACTTAAAATGAATAAAGTGCAGCGGTTGGACATTTCTTTTAAAGCAGCAGACACAGGCTGCTCAGACCTTGTGACTAGCAAGGATTCCTTCAAACTATTAAAAAGTATAGTGGCTAACTTTATGAATGACTTATGTTGCGTGGTTTAACAGTGGGGAAATAAATAACGCCAAACGCCTGATTGAAGGTCAGAAGAGATTGATGAAACCCTCTGGATTTGGTACCGTATTTTCCGGTGTAAAAGGCGCACCCAAAAGTCTTGATTTTCTTCAAAAGATGACCCTGCGCCTTATACGTACGTTCACCTTATATCTGACATAATATTGAGCCACAACAGGTCTCGCAACTTCTGTCAGCAGCCACCCACTCCATTTCCCCCTGTAGAAGAAGTCGTGCGTAACCTCTACTGTGCACCTGTGTGGTGTGCCCTATATTTAGAAAACGTTTATATATTTATATTTTATATTTGGAAAAGTTCTTTTTTCCATTCATTGAAGGCGCACCTTACAATTTGGAGCGCCTTCTATCTGGATTTTTTTTAAAAAATACACCATTCAGTGGGTTATGCACTTTATATCCCGGGTGTGCCTTATATATTGGAAACTATGGTATTTTAATTTTTTTTTCTGGAATGATTCGCTTGTCAAAACTTCAAATCGGAAAGACCCTTTGTAAACTTGATGATGTTACAACTATGCATGATTGCTTCGCTTGTAAATGTGGAAGCCCGTGAGTCACAGATGACTGAATCCAACCAACTATGCAAAGGAGTCGCTATCTTTAAAGTATGTACAGTATGTACAGTAGATACACAGTATTTTAAAATACTGTCCATGTTATCTTTCACAGCAAGCCCCCCATAAAAATAAACAAATTTGAGCTTTTACACCACCATGCAATCGCCCACTATCGCCATGTATTAAGACGGCTGACTTTAAACATATGCAAGAGGGGAGAAAGTCAATCGTTGCCATGTGTGTGTCTATATGTCTTCCTGTACCTTATCTTGACTGATGAGTTCCTGGTAAGGGATGTGGGCGGGCAAATACGTGTGCAAGAGGGCACAAAATGCCAAACCATCACTCCAACTGCTGCTGAAGTTGGTCACATCAATATTCTGCACAAAAAAAATAAAGATGGAGGTCACAAAGATGAGAATAATCTGAAAGGTTTAAGGAGAAGCCATGAAAGCAGCTGTTCCAAAACAACAATACCTTTGATTCTTAACGCATTCACTGCCATACGATGTGCAATTATGTGCCCACTCCAGTGCCAGGGTTTTTTTTTGGTCATTTTCACTCAAATTGCAGGACCCACAAAATATTGAGTTTTAGGACTACACACACATTCAATGCAGTGTCGGAAACCTTAGACTCTCTTCTTTCATCAGAAAAAAAAGAGTTAAATCCTAAATTATGTAGGTTTGAAGTTATCTGAGCTTAAAATGGGGGCGGCCGTATCTAAAGCAAATGCTGGCCCCTCGTGGGAGGGAAAAACATTGCCAGAGGTCTGACCGCAAGAAAAAAAAGCCGGAACAAATTCAGAAATGGCGCTCCACGTCATGATTTGCATTTCCTGAATAAATTTGGGAACGGCGGTGATTGAGTTAATGGGACATGAATACTTTTTGTAGGATGTTGGCAGGATCTTCTCAGATCCTTTTTTTAAAATCTATGATGTGCTTTGTTATTTTCCTCTCAGTGACAAGGATGCGCAGAAGCATGTTGCGAGGCCATCTAAGCAGATGTCAGAAGCACAGTACAGGAATGAAGGTAAGGTGGCATTTTAATCATATTTCAGGCAGTTATGCGGGAATGAGATCAGGTACGGCGGTGACCGCGGTTCGTTCACTGTTACTGTCACCCTCATACTCCTTGATAGTTTTTTTCATTTTGTATTTGTGTGTATGAGCGGCAAGAATCGGGGATGTGAATATGTCTGTGAAACTGAGCCCCATTGTTTAACCGTCGAGGAGTTTTTATGTCTTCGAGTCAGTGCTGCAGCGTGGCGACAAGTGACACATTATTAGACGATTGTTTACAGACACTTTCAAGCTGCCGGTCATCCGTATGAACCCCGAGGTTCAGAGTCCAGATGATTTTCATTCCAAATATCTAATCAGAGGATTGATTCAAACCAGTGACTGCAGGCCAATTCAATTAGCCACCTGATTGGACACCAAATCTACACAGCTCCCCGGGGAACCAAATACAAAAACAACGTCTCTACTTTCAACCATGAATAATGCCTTAACTTGGAATGAGACATATTTGGTTTGCTCGGAACATCCCACTATCTTAAAAGAAACACATGACATGAGGTTTATCAAACAGAACATATAAGAGAAAGCCGGCGGCGCTTCAAAGTTAAATCCAGTGCAGTATATCCATCCATCCATCCATCCATCCATCCATCCATCCATCCATCCATCCATTTTTTGGAACTGCTCATTCAGCCTATCACGGCTGATTTTGGCCAAAAGTCAAGGTACACCCTTGACAGGTCAATCACAGGGCACTTATAAAGAGGGACAACATTTCCCACGGAAGCCGGCCATCTGAAATTGTCCACTATCAGCAGTGTTGGACAGTCACCAAATAGTTACTCACAGACTGTCGTACTTGTGCAGTTGGGAGGATAACATACTTTCCTGATGTAAAAGGGGTGTTGCCGGGGATGTCATTGATACATCCGGCCTTCAGTTTGCGCAGTGACCTCCTGCCATCAGTGCGCCGCAAGCAATGAAATCATGCTTCTGCTGTCCCTCACCGTGGCAACACTGTAATTTCAATATTGGTACTTCTAGGGCAGGGGTCGGGAACCTATGGCTCGCGAGCCATATATGGCTCTTTTGATGATTGCATATGGCTCGCCGATAAAACTAAAATATGTATTTACTTTTTCGTTTCGTCGTTTTTTTTCGCCGTTCATTTCCCGTTGGCGCTGCAGTTGGCGGAAAGCGCAGTTTTGATTGGATGACACTGACCTAGAATGGCCGAAAGCGCCATGTTGATTGGATGATAGTGGCCGTCATGTTGAAACAGGTAAACACCCCTTTAAATGAGCCCAACGAGTGCACTTCAGCGTGAATGCACCGGTGTGTGTGCAGGGAACCGCATCGGGTGGGAGTGAGCTGGGGGGTGACCCTCCTTGGAAGTGTGACAGCGGGCGTCTGCGGAAGTCTTCAAGCCGGCTTTCGATCACCGAATGCGGGCGTGCACGGGGGAATCTCGGCCTGTTCCTTTTGAGTGTGGCGACAGGCGAGTGTTTGAGCTCCAGCAAGACGGTGAGGAGAGAAAATGTTCTGATTCTAATGTTAAGCAGATTCCTTACTTACAGACAGTGTATTGTCGGTGTTCAAATACCTGACAATACACTGTCTGTAAGTAAGGAATCTGCTTAACATTAGTTATCAAGTAGACAGGATGAATTTAGTACAACGAATGTTCTGATTCTAATTTGCAATGAAACTACCATCGATGAAACAGTCGAATGTCAGTGACATTTTAACAAACCCCATGTTAACGTTAGCATTGACATACTTCTCCGAGAAGTAGATTGCAGATGGCAAGTGTGGAAGCTTATGAGCCGTGTGCAGGCTAACTAGCAGTAACTTCGCCTCTGGACCGGCAAATTGAATTTCATTCCGATCGTTTTACCAAACACGAGGAACGGAAAAACATTCATGTTAACGGTGAGTACTATCACAAAGTTATTTTAAATAATGCATTCGGATATTTTGTTGAAAAGTGTCCGCGCGTGTGCGCGCACGCACGCGAGCGTTTGTATGTGCGCGCGCGCGCGCGTGAGGCTCTCGCTGAAAAACATTTCTAAATATTTTACTTTTATGGCTCTCTTAGTCAAAAAGGTTCCAGACCCCTGTTCTAGGGTAATGATTAAAGTCATTGAAAATGTGTGTTGCTTACTGTTATGCATATTTGGGTATTTATATTTTACAAGCAAGTACATCTATACTTTTATATTGAACTCATCCGCTTGGACTTTTAACTCATTCAACGCCATTCCCGAATTTATTCGGGAATTGAAAAGTGTGACGTGGATGGCCATCCCCGAATTTGTTCGGGTTTTGTTTTTTCTTGCAGGCGGTGCTGATAAAGCGCTGGTCAGACCACTGGCAATGTTTTTTCCGTTCCACCAGCGGGCAACATTGGTGTTTTGTCCAAGTTAGTTTGTTAGAGCTTCAGCTGTTGTTAAAGCGCTATATAAATCAATATGTATTGTATTTTTTTGTACAGCCAACCCCATTTCAAGGTCGCATAACTCCAGACCCATATAAATTAGGAATTAACTCTTTTTTTTTCTGATGAAAGAAGATCGTCTAAGGTTTCTAATGCTGTACTGAATGTTTACTGTAAGTAGTCTTAAAACTTAATCTTCTGTGGATCCTGCAATTTGAGTGAAAATGACAAAAACCCTGGCACCGGAGTGGACACGTTTTTGCACATCGTCTGGCAGTGAATGAGTTAAAAGCAAGTACTTCTATACTTTGATTTTTAACTTATCCGCTTTTACATTTTATTTGGATAGCATTTGACCATTAGAATCTTTACTTTAACTCCAGTACGATTGCTGTGCACTTTATCAGAAGCTTCCTTAAAAGGTAAGCATTTATTTTTAAAACCCTAGTGAGCCTCACATGGGCTGGACGAATGTGTGTGATTTCCTCATTTTCTACGCTCTCTTCTGGTGATATGATGTCATGACGGATTTATTTAAAACGTCCATTTGAATTTTGACAGCTTGTCAAGGCAAAGATCACAGATGACAAAAGTCTTAAACACAAGGGCAACAAACAGATTGTGTACATTATAGGAATAGGATTGCAGTACTTTAAAATCCAGACAGAATTGGAAGAATGAGGAAATACGCTTGGTCCATATTTGAATGTGTGCTTTTGTGTCACATTAAGTTCATCAAAAGCAAACAAGAACACTTTGCTATCATGCACTACGTAACCTAACAAACAACACGATAAGATGCTCACTGGAGAAACCGCCTTGCGTAAAATGCTTCATTAGTACAATATTTCAGGCATCACATCCAATGCCCTGAAATTGATGGGAATGTACCGTCTTTTCTGGTGTATAAGGCGCACCCAAATGCCTTAATTTTCTTCAAAAGATGACTCTGCGCCTTATACACATGTGCGCCTTATATGTGAAGTAATATTGAGCCACAACAGGTCTCACTACTATTTTTAGCAGCCACCGACTCCATTTCCCCCTGAAGAAGTAGTGCGTAACCCCAGCCTCTACTGTAACGCCTTTATAATGTAGTGCGCCTTATATCTGTAAAACTTTTATGTCTTTATATAACTTTTCTGCGGTCGTGGCGGGCTTCGTGACCTAAAACGATCCCATCTCGCTGCCTCTGTAGCCCGGTGTAGGTGTGTTCGGGTGACAGACACATGAGTCGAGATTAAAGGTTTGTGACTATGGAGACACAAATAGATGATGACAATGAAACAGATGAGGTGGCGGCACGTGTGCGTGTATGTGCTTGTTGCGGTGGACTGAAACGATGGCCTGCAGTGGGCGGGGATAATAGAGGCTAGCGGTGGTTGTCGAGTTTTGAGAGAGTGGCATGCATGTTAAAACAGCAGTAGACAAGAGCAGCTGGCTGGGAGCCATCTGGCAGTGAATGAGTTAAAAGCAAGTACTTTTATACTTTTATTTTGAACTTATCCGCTTTTACATTTTATTCAGATAGCATTTGACCATTCGAATCTTTACTTTAACTCCAGTACGATTGCTGTGCACTTTACTGAAACGATGGCCTGGAATGTGCGGGGATAATAGAGGCTAGCGGTGGTTGTGGAGTTTTGAGAGAGTGGCATGCATGTTGAAACAGCAGTAGACAAGAGCAGCTGGCTGGGAGCCGGCTCAGAAAAGCAAACAGGGCATCAAGCGACAGGAAGCGTCTCGCTTGCCACAAAAGGCAGAGCCGTGGATTTATTTATTTATTTGTTTGTTTATTTTTCCTCCGGGCTCAGTAGAGAGAAGAAAGGGGATTGCTCACAGAGAGGACTTGTACGGAGAAGAAGAGCAAAACTTGTTCAAGTTGCTTGGGGGCCTTTGGTTCATCGATTTTTTTTTTTTTTAATAGTTCATGAAAACTAACACACACAATAGTGTGTTGAAGTTACTGAATTGTATTTTTTCCTCTGGCTGTACTAAATAGAATTATCTGGATTTAGATGAACTATATCTTTTAAATTAGCTGTCACTGTATAGGCCACTTAAAAAGGTGTCTGGATTCCGATGATTTTATTTTGCACACCCACTTGATGAAATGAAATTCAATTCAACCCAGCTTTTTCCCCATATAACATCCAAATTCAATTTTGTTTATGAAATACAACAAGTGGAGGAAAAAAAGACTAAAACCACATCTTACCTTTAAGACTAACTAAACTTAACTGTAATTATGTATTGCTGTATGTCTGTGCAGAAGAAATTGAACCTCATCTTATTAACCGATATTAAGAGATTTTGTATAGCACTTCACATATACAAAATAAATAAAACTATGAACAAATGCCAACCGATCGCTTTCAAAAACGAGAATCAAAACTGACTAACCCATGCTCAAAAATACTTGAAACTAAATGGAATAAAATGTCAGAACAAGAAATGGAGAAATAACTATCATAAACTCCTCCAAAACTATAATATTATACAATACAATACATACGAATTTATACAGCGCTTTCACAACAGCTGCAGCTGTAACAAAGCGCTTCACATAATAGTCAACATAAAGCAAAATAATAAACACAACAGTAACATAAAAACATGGATAATTGCGCAATCTAAACAACTTTCCCCATATGCTGACATCAGAAAAACGTTTTATAGCATCTAAAAAACACACAGTATGATACTTTTATTCAAATGCAAAACACCAATAAAAATGACTTAGTGTCCAAAATCTGCAAAAAATTGAGCTGCGAATTCGGCATTTTCAGAAAGTCCCGCACCCAGTTCGTGACGTCACGCCAAGACGTCTTGCATTTCTGGAGAATCCAAACAATGGTTTCAGATTCTGAGAATATGCTTTCTTTTTACACATCCAGTTATGAATATGATTCATATGGTTCTGAAGAGGAAAGCATACATGTTTGCAATCGATTAAACAATTATATGTGCCATTTTGAGGCAACATTGGGGGAATATCTCTCACTCAAAAAAAAAAGAGACACAAAATGGCGACCTCCAGTGGCCACCTCCGCTTCCACAGGCTGATAAATTCCTTATATGGAGCTTGGATGCCCTCTTCTGGCGGCTTTTGGGTACAACACGGTTCTCAGACCAAACATGCACAGCAAAATACATTGACGTGATTGAAGGACTGCTACAATGTGTCTTTTTTTCGGTCAGGGCTCGGTCCTTTCATGACATCACGTACGGACTCGTCACCAACTCAAAAACAAGACTTCCTGAATATTCAGCGCGAGTCTTAAAACGTAAAATATAGCTATATGAGGGGGAATCTTTTTAAAATCCGCTCAGTAGAAGTCATTTGAAGCCATTTTACAAAATAACTTGTCCGGAGACGTCGGTTGTCCTTTATGTTCAAAACAAAAATATCACCCAGGTGGCCATACAAAAAGCTAACTAAAATAGATGTAGCCTGCTTAATAATACAGGCACACTTTTAAACCATATTGGCTACTGATTCGAACGAAAAAGAAAACCGCAACCATAAAACAGAGTACCGTAATTACTCTACGTAGTTTAGTGCATGGATACATGCCTTTTAATCGGCGGGGCCTAAAGGCTTGCATATGATCCTAGTGTGTCTTCAATGTGTTCATTGTGTTTGGGTTTACCTGTTTCCCTTGACATTAACAAACAGTAAGTCAAGATACCACCACGTACTGTTATGATACTGAGCTATTGATGGCAGATGTACAAATGTAAATAAAAATTGCTGGAAAAGGCCGCATATAAATTGTGACATGCATTCTATTTTATTTATTTATTTTTTTTTAGCCGTCACACTAAAAGGATGAACACAGGAGACATCAGCTTGAGAGGCTCATGTTTCCTGTCAGACAATCACTTTACCTCACCGCCACAAGCACAACAATAGTGACCAGCGAAAAATAAAAATATTTTTTAAAAAAAGGAAGGACGCTCGAATCGTAAAATAGTAGTACAGTGAAACCTCAATTTACGAACTTAATTGGTTCCCAGACAGGGTGTGTAAGGCGAAAAAAAAAAAAAAATCCATAGGAAATGGGAATAATCCGTTCCCGGGTTTTCATAAAATATAGTTTTTAACTAAATAAGCCTTAAAACTACACACAACATACCTTATTCTACGTATAATAAATGTGTTATTGTATTGTAATGAAAGAAATACACTGCATTGTGGGTTTTTTTCGGTCCCATCATAGTAAAATTATCAGCAAAAAGCTCCACGTAGGCGATCGACGTGTGCATTCAATGAGAGGGGGTGTGCAAAGTAGCGCCGGCTGGAGCGCTGTTCGGTCGTGTGCTTCCGCCGAAGATCACTCCGCCAGCCGTGGTGGGTGTGTATTATGAAAATAGTGCTTATTATAAGGTTTAATTTTCATAAATTAAAGGTTCTTAAGACGAAAAGTTTGTAAGATAAGGTGTTTGTAAGTTGAGGTCTCACTGTACAAGAAATGAAGGTCATAAAGGTTGATCCCTTTGTGGCACTCTAATATCCAATATTGTTGTATTACGATATGAAATGTTTTCATCACAACTTTCTATGCACTATAACTTCATAACAATCAGAAACATCGGCCCCCTCTTTAACTCTTCATTTTAAAGGACAACCGACACCATTTTTTTTGTTTCCTAACTGACATAAGGAAAACGTTTTATAGCATCTAAAATACCCAAAACACACAGACTGATATTTTTAGTCAAATGCAAAACACCACTAAAAATGAGTTAGTGTCCCAAAACTACTTCAAAATGCCCTCGGAGATGCCGGGTTTCAGAAGGTCCCGACCCCTTGTTTGTCACGTCACACCAGGACGTCTTGCCTTGCTCTAGAATCAAAACAATGGCTTCAGATTTGGAGAAGATGCTTTCTTGTTACTCATCCAGTTATGAATATGATTCAAATAGTTCTGAAGAAGAAAGCATAAATGTTTGCAATGGATTAAAGAAGTCCTCCGGTCTCAATTCGAGCCATCAGGACTCCAATGTAGCATCCCAGAAAATGCACAAGATGGCGCCCAAGCTTCGTTGGAATTTGTGTCAACTAGTATCAAATAGTAATCTTGGTGCAACACACAAGGATTCACCATCGCATTATTTATGTTTTCCTTCTAATTTCGCCATCAACACGGATCAACACGAAGTTTTCAGACCAAACAAAGTACCCAAAATGCATTGTGTGTCACTTTCTTGGTCAGGGGCGTTCCTGACGTGATGTCACGTCAGTAATCGTCACCAACTCGAAAACAAGACTTCCTGAATCTTCACTGCAAGTGTTAAAATGTGAAATATAGCTATATGCCGTCGGGTCTTTGTAAAATACGCTCAGTAGAAGTCATTTGAAGTGATTTTACAAATTATGGACACAACTTGTCCGGAGGCGTCGCCTGTCCTTTAAGTACGCCTGAACTCTCCTTTTCACAGCCAAATCCAAGAGTCAATGAATCTCCACTTGGCGTCAGTCTGGCAAAACATCGAGGGGAGCCACTCGGCAAGATCCTGGACCTGTTTTTGTATGAGATGTTAATCTGCTCTTCAGGAAACATTTGATATAATTCAATTGTCTTTGAATTACTTAGCACAGCATTTCCTGCTATTGTTATAATGGCCTTATTTGACAGAAGCAGCGGTTTCAATACTGACTCAGCACGTCTCGAACTTTGCCGGTTATTTATGATGCATTTACACCAGTGACCCAGATTGCTGCTCTCTTACTCTATTCTTGCGTTCCTAAAGTGGCGACAGGTGAACTATAATGGACCTGTGCTCAGTTTGAATGAACAAAAAAATAAATCAACAAATAAAATTAAAAAGGCAGCAAGTTTTTCGATGGATAAGCGCCTGCTTCCTAACTACTGTTTGGGTGCTCTTGCGAAAGGCCTCTTCTCCAGCAGAAAGGTCAAGTGTTGGTGTTTCTCTTTCACTCTCTGTGTGTGATCCGTGTAGAAGTAGCCATTTCCCTTCAAGGGGTTATCATCAGTATAATAAATTACATTTACATAAGTGATTGAACGTTGTTTTTTCATCGGGTGTCTGATCTCCATTCCTTCCACTCCTGGGGGGTCCGTTCCTGTGTTTCTACGGGTTTGTGTGTCCGCGCGTGAGTGTGTGAGAGAGACAACCGTTTCCCAGAAAGGGGCCGGATGAGCTCTGCTCTGAAAGGCCCAGCTGGGTCTAACATTTCGAACCTTTGCTCATTGTTCCCATCTTAAACAAATAGCGCCTTTATTTTTGTTTAGCCTGTATGGTTAATGAGAAAACGCATCTGTCGTCTAAAACGGGACATCAAAGTCGCCTGATAAATATCAAGGAGACAAATGTGTATTCCAGGAAGCGCGCCAAACAACAATCACGTCGGGCATCACGCTTTTGTGGTAGTAGCAATGTCAAATTGAGATGGGCAGTGTTATCCTTCTCTTGATTAAATGATTGTGAAGTCAGGGCAAATATGCAAAGAGCAAAATTTGAAGGAATTAATTATTGTCATGAAAATTATTCATGATGATTGTTATCACAAACCAGTGAGAAAATTATTGTCATCACGAACCAGTTAGAAAAATGACTATGACTAAAAATGTTGCTCTCATGCATTAAGGCAGAGACATTTTACTCAAGAATCTCAAAGTGCATCCCAAAAAGTGGGTGCAGACATTGATGATGTACCTTTGGCCATTTGGTGGGAAAACATTAAGCGGTTGTGATTGTCACTACACGTCACTGGTATTGAGATAAGTCCAAGATGGCGCCCGAGTAGGCAGCCATCAGCAAGTGTTTTCACGAGCCTTGCTTTTGTTGTTGTTTTGTGTTTTCTTTTGTCACTTTGAGTTGTACGTCATGTGGAACAGATACGGATTGTTTGTCAGCATTTTTGGCCACGACATTCATCAAGGAGGAGACTGCTGAGCGGTTGCGTCTTTTCGCCAGCACAAATGTGCCAGCACTGTTTTTGATGTGGGAGGAATGTCGCCGCCATTTTACTGTCATCGATGGACAGCTCTGGGGCGATTGTGCTTTTTTGTGACTGTAATGGGCAGCATTTTATGTTGCCATGCTATGTTCAGGGGAAATGTTGATGCTGTTGGACAGTCTGCAGCGCCAATGCGTATGTGGAACTGTCGCGGCTTGGACTTGAAGTGGATTTACGTGGGACAGGATATGTGAGACAGTCTTTTTTTTGTCAATGGATGCTACAGCTTTGTGTTTGCTTTCAACATTTAGCTTGTTGCAGATGTGCACATTTCACCATGACGTCCCTGATCCACTGGAGAAAAGGACACTTTGATCCTCTCCTCTTTCATCTAGAACTGCTTCATACAACAAAGAGGGTGCAGAAAGTGCTTAAGATTGAATGCATGTGTCTTTGTGCTATCATATTATTTTGTTATTTAGTTTTTTGCTGTTGTTTTGACTTCAAGATGGCGTCGCGTGAGTGGCTGCCTTTACAGCAGCTCTTGTATTTTGTTTTTCTACTTCTTCCTTTCCTCTTACTTTTATCACATTGCTGCTGTGAAAAGTACATTTTTCCACTGCAAGACTAATAAATGTGAATCCAATCCAATACATTGACATTGAGTCACAACGTTATTTGTAGTCCCAAAAAAACAGGTCTGTGTTTTTATGAAAAAAAAACTAAAAACTAAGTTCTGTGTCAACCTCAGACTCAAGGTGCTAATAATCTCTTTAGCATTCCCAATTTCCTGCAAGCCCCCCCCCCCCACCCCTGCAGCATTATGACCTTCTTTTGGGCAGCGTCAATCAGAGCAGCCGGTTCAAGAGCCGCACTCATCGATCTGTGGCCACATATCGCTCCCACTTATGAACACACTCGTCTAAATTCACCCGAGGCGCAGCGCAATGCATGATTTATAGCACGTAGGCTATTGTCTATCCTTTCATGTTTTTTTCTTTTTTTCTGCTCCCAAACACATTTGGTAAATAAGCATGCGTGTTTGCACAGCCCCATGTAAGATGATAGGACACAATCAGTTCACAAGCGCCGCTGTGCTCCCTGTTCCTCTTATGATGACACACACACACTTACCGGTATGTGTCCTGCTCCATTATTTGATGTATGACATCACACTTTGTATGCAGATATAATCACGCAGACTCGCTTTGTACATCACCACACACAAAAGCTTACGTTTCCCGTTGCACTTAGCAATTAGGCTCCTGTTTGATGGAAAACTTTGCCCACAGCACGATTGTTCGAGCAACTGATGCAGCACTGACCCCTTGTTGGTTTTTGTCTCATCTTCCCTACCGCCGCTTTCCTGTCAGATGCGTGTGTCATGATACCTTTGGTCCAGTAGGGATGAACGATTTTGAAAAAGTCGTGCAAATTGTGATTTCTGTTCTGACTTCTATTCCTCATTGTTCGTATCCTTTATTGCTCATTTTTGAACCGTCTCAGATCAACATTGCGTGTTTCTGCGGGAACCTGTGCAAATATATTGGAAACACAGTCTGTAACATGCACTGTCCCAGTGATCCATTCAAGGGACAGCAGTTACTGCACTGGACAATTTATAACATCGTGCCTTTACACCACAGGTGTCAAAGTCAAGGCCACAACATTTTTCAGACCACAAAAGCAAATCAAACTTGTGAAATTCCATGATGCCTGCTGAAGTCTGACGTAATTGTCCCACGTAATCCACAATAAGTTATTTTATTTTTACATCAAATTTGAAAACTAGTTATTCGTCAATTTGTCGCGCGCTCTAGATGTAATATGTGGAGGGGATTAAACATTCTAATGGCTTCCCCAAGTTCATAACAACCCCCGACAGGAAACCGTAACTACAATGTGGCCCGCAGCATAAATGATTTGACACCTATGCTTTACAGGGTGCATGAAAGGGGTTAAAATACAATTTAAAAACTAAATTTTATTAGTTAGCACAGTTTCAGGAATTCCACTATTGTCCTTGATTTGAAATGTAACAGTAGTAAATATCAAATACATTTTAGTACCGTATTTTCCGGTGTACAAGGCGCACCGGACTATAAGTCATACACACCTTCAATGAATAAAATAAGTTTTCCAAATATAATGTATAAATATATCTGAGTTCTCCAAATATAAGCACACCAGATTACAGTATAACTACTGCAGTTGAGACTGGTTACATTTTATATATCCCAGCATAGACTGCGCACTACTTCTACTACAGGGGAAAATGAAGTCGTGGCTGCTGACAGTAGTTGCGAGACCTGTTGTGGCTCAATATTACTTCGCATATATGGCGCACCTGCGTATAAGGCGCAGGGTCATCTTTTGAAGAAAATCAAGGCTTCTGGGGGTACCTTATACACTGGAAAATACGGTAGATATGGGTCAAGTCTGTTGTAAGAGAACTTCAGTTTTAAACTGTACAACCTCCGACATGTTTAATTTGTTGTTGTATATTTTAAGTCACTTAAGGACAACCGACGTCTCCAGACAAGTTGTGTCCATAATTTGTAAAATGGCTTCAAATGACTTCTACTAAAATTCCACCGCATATAGCTATATTTTACGTTTTAAGACTCGCGCTGAATATTCAGGAAGTCTTGTTTTTGAGTTGGTGACGAGTCTGTACGTGACGTCACTAAAGGAACGCCCCCAGACCGAAAAAAAGACATTGTAGCAGTCCTTCGATCATGTCAATGTATTTTGCTGTATTGTTTGGTCTGAAAACATTGTGTTGCACCCAAAAGCCTCCAGAAGAGGGTGTCCAAGCTCCATATAAGGAATTTATCAGCCTGTGGAAACGGAGGTGGCCACATGAGGTCGCCATTTTGTGCCTCTTTTCTGGTGATCGTTTTTCCCCAATGTTGCCTCAAAATGGCACGGAATACATTATTTAATCTATTGCAAACATGTATGCTTTCCTCTTCAGAACTATTTGTATCATATTCATAACTGGATGTGTAACAAGAAAGCATATTCTCCGAATCTGAAGCCATTATTTTGATTCTCCAGCAATGCAAGACGTCTTGGCGTGACGTCACAAACTGGGGGTGGGACTTTCTGAAAATGCCCAATTCGCAGCTCAATTTTTTTGAAGATTTTGGACACTTTAAGTCATTTTTATTGGTGTTTTGCATTTGAATAAAAGTATCATACTGTGTGTTTTGGGTATTTTAGATGCTATAAAACGTTTTTCTGATGTCAGTTAAGAAACAAAAAAGTGACGTTGGTTGTCCTTTAAGGAAATGTCATCTCACAAGACTGGCTTTTAGAATATTTGTCGAGCTGGAAGAGTATAGAAGGATTGAATGGTACATTCAATTACGTAGTGTGATTACAATAATTTTTTTGGGGGGTTGGCCTCCACATTTTTTCTCATGGACGTATTGAAGCGCTTCATTGGTGAACTTTTACTACTTTGAGTTTTGAGCCAAGAATTTTTTTTTCTTTATGTAAATGTACTGCTAACTGCATTGACCTTATCACAGTCCAGCATAGCCGGGACGGATTGCCACGAATGGTACTGACTGCTGGTTTGTCCTTTTGTCCGGAGATACACTCCATATGACAGATCCGTGGCACTGTGCGGTGAAAGTTTCTGTAATTAGTGTCTTCCTATGGGCAGGAGGCTTCACGGTTCCAACCTGACCTTTTCTTAGATGTCGAAACCTAAAGTGGCATCAGACAGTGAACATACCCCCTACGCTCAGCCCAACAATAAAGTAGGGGTCACTTGAGTTTGAGTAAAAACTGTTGCCTAAACACGAGGCTTCACACAAGTACATAAAGCGCGCTAAGATCCGTACTTGGAGCAAACACACGGTAAATCAGAGGCTCCGCACCTGACCATATCAATCCCTGTTGCATTTCTCTCATCCTGGATGGGCAAGGCAAATATGAGACAAAGTCAGAGAAGGAAACTGGAATTCCTGCATGCGGCTATCCATCCAATCAGAAAGTCATCCAAGTATAAAAACGGCTCCAATGGCTGTGAAAGTCGAGGTTCTTGATATTTATCTGAGGAATGCGTATGTCGTGGGAGAACATTAGAACAGCTGCAACTTCAGTCTTTTAATCCTTTTGAAACTGGTTTGCTAAGCTTAAATTTTGTGGACACTGGGAACCGAGGACACGCTGATCTCCGTTTTCAACGATAGCCTTCCGAGACAGCTGGTTTAAACGGATTTACGTTTATTCGCCTCCATCTAAAAATCTAATTCAATTACACATATGAGCTGTCTCGTGTTTCATGTAGTACGCCACACACGTTTGCGCCAAACTCTGTCTAATGGGCAAGCATCTTATCAGCCGTACTATTGGAGTGTTCTCGCTGGGCAACCTTATTAGGCAACATGTTGTCATTACAGAGCATTCTGTGTTTTATAAACACGTGCGCGCGAACATACGGCGTAGTTATTAGGAAGAGGTAGATGTCTCAGGGCCGATTAATGTAATTTATTGTAATGGTAGGCACAATGGAGTTTGTTGTGCACTGTTGTTGCTACAGTGCGATATCGTTAGTTTATGGTCGGGGTAGGCACAAGTTTGTGATCAAGGGTGGACGCTGACATGTGAACATGCACAGAAAGTTCATGTCTGTTGTTGGTGAGGAACAATGAGTTTTCAGGAAACACTAGTTAAATTGTAAAATAATTCATCCTCACTTTAAATGCTATGAAGTCAGTTGTTAACAAAATACAATAAATGAATGAAAGTGAAATGTACTGTATTTTCCAGTGTATAAGGTGCACCAGAGTATAAGGCGCACCCCCAATGAATGTTGTATTTTCAAACATTATCCATATAAAAGGTGCACCGGACTATAAGGCACACCTTCATGAATGAAAAAAAAAGGTTTCCAAATACAATATATAAATACAGTAATGTCTCGTTATATCGATATTCAAGGGAGTCCGAAAAAATATCGATATAACCGGGACTATCGATATATCCGACCCTGTTTGCATGTAATTTTCTCCGTGCGTGCATAGAAATAGTATCGATATAACCGGGACTATATATCCGATATCGATATAACGAGACTTTACTGTATACAAAAGTGTTCCAAATATAAGGCGCACCACATATAAGGCGCTACAGTAAAGGCTGGGGTTACACACTACTTCTACAGGAGGAAAAGGAGTTGGTGGGTGCGAGACCTGTTGTGGCTCAATATTACTTCACATATAAGGCGCACCTGCGTATAACCCGCAGGTTGATCTTTTGAGGAAAATGAAGGATTTTGGGTGCGCCTTATACACCGGAAAATGCGTACACAATTATTTATTTTACTGATAGTCAATTAACCAGTGATGCAATGAGATCAATTAAAAAATAGATTATGGGTAATACATTTTTATGGCCCAATTTGGGGCTGAATATTAATGCAAGAAATATTGATACAACGGTGCCCCTGAGCAACATTTTCCACACCTGTGGTCTCGCCCCTGTGGCGTTCTGTTAATTGATTTCTCTGCATAAGCAAAAAAAAAAAAAAAAAAGGCTGCAGACAAACATAGAGTAAGCTAAAAGAAAAGCGCAGTACACAATTACACATGTATTTATTCAGAATGTCAGTAATACTGCTTTTTTTTTTTTCTTTGGCACATTTCCTTGAGATATGAAAGCTATATGGATGACTCTACTATATAGATTTATACCAGAAGACCTTTGAAGCAGCCACCTTGCAGTTGAAAGTAGAAAGGTAGTCGGAGGAGACACTCATAATATTACTTTTAAAATCTAAAATAGACGAGTTGGAAGGGGACGGAAATAAGTTTTTTCTTTAGCCAGGTTTGTCTTTTTGAAAAACTTTGACACGTGTGGAACAAATGCATACTATTCGTTGACAAAACAACTTTCCAATCCACTGAGGAAGAATCGGCCACAAAATGAATGAAGAGCGAGGCAGCGAAAAGTGAACGCTACTGCGCTCAACTCGGACGTGAGAAAGATCTTTGACCTGTGATCCCTACCGGATAGCCTTGTGTTTTCTTCTGGCACCACTTCAGTAGAGCGTTCCTCTTAGATCCCCCATACTCCCGTGCGAGTGCAGCCAAGGGGTCCGTACTTTCCACACCGTCATGAGGGAAGTGCAAAACCGCATGTACACAGTGCGGGAGAGACAGACGGTTTGAGAAGAGATAAGTCGACAGTATTTGAGTCAAACGTAGTGCAAATATCTTGATCGGATTACAGCCCTGACCATGCAGTCATCACTCCCACCCAATATGAATGGGCTCCATGCAACAGTTAAAAAAATGAATATTGATGAACGTAAGAAACACATAATAAAACACACAGTACACGAGCTGAGCAACATGAAGATTGTCCCCAAGGTCAACGCAGTGGTGTTTGTGTTGTATTTGGAGCCATGGGAAGACCACGACACCCCGGTCGTTGCTCTCAAAATGATAAACACGTAACGCAGCTTGTCTGTTAAATTAAAATGTTCTTTCTTTGAGGCGTCGCTTAGCATTGCAAATGACATGAATGCCATATGCCCATTCATCACCAGGCGATCATATTTACTTGTGTCAATACCCAAATATCAGAAGAATAAGCCACTGCTGTTTGGACGGTCCACAATAATAACACTTGTGTGAGAATTATGTATATACATGTACAGTAAGTGAAAAGTACCGTAGGGTGTTTTTAGCTCATTCACTGCCATTCACAAATGTATTTGTGAATTGACAATACTGTATGACGTAGAGCACCAATCCCGAATTTGCTCGGTTTTTGTTTTTTCATGCTTTAATGTTGATAAAGCGCTGGCCATGGCCTCTGGTAATGTTTTTTTCTTTTTTACAAGGGGGTCTCATTTCCCTTTTTTCCAGGTTAGTGCTCTGTTTCAGCTTCAGTTGTTATTAAAGCACTATATCAACTAATATGTATAGTATGACAGCCGTTTCAAACTCGGAACTCCAGACCCATATAATTTAGGAATTAAGTCTTTTTTTCTGATGAAAGAAGAGAGTCTAAGGTTTCTAACACTGTGTTGAATGCTTATGTAGTCCTAATACTCAATATTCTGTGGGTCCTGGAATTCAAGTGACAATGACAAAAACCCTGGCACTGGAGTGGACACATTTTTGCACGTTTGGCAGTGAATGAGTTAATAGCTCCATAAATGCATGGATGTGGAACATAAGATGCAACACTCGTCAGACAGGTTGCAGTGTCAACAATAGGATTGCAAACCCGAAGGTGTGTCTAGACTGAGGGTTGCCAAAGTAGAAGTGGGCCTTTAAGTCTACACAACCGCGACACGAATGGCTGGACTGTTTGAGTTGCGCTTAACACAGGAAAAGGGCAGCTGCCAGTTTCACTTGATTTGTTTGTGGTCCTTCTTAGTAACAGGAAAATTCAATCAATTTTGAAAAGTACATCTACAATAATGATTGAATGTAAAAAAAAAAAATCTATTTCTTTTAATTTGTTTTACAATAAGTTCATTTTTCCTTCCAACTAAAGGAAACCCAAACTAAAAGGTGACACTTTTCTGACCTCATCAATTGAATTCACTGTGATCTAAAAATCCCCTAGAAAATCTTATTGTCCATGCAATGTATGTTTTGTTGTGCCGATACCCGAGTGAAATATTTGCGACTATTCCTGACCTACCTGAACATGCTGTTGGCCTGGTTGCAGCTAAGCGATGATGTGCGGCTTCTCAGAGAAGCAGGGCTTTTGAAAATAGACTCCAGGGATGGACTTTTCCTCATCAGGATGTTGGGCTTGCTGTTTTTGCCATAGCTTGAAATTGTACCTGTGGCAATCAGAGTATTGTGTATTCAGACATTCAACATAGAGTAAGAAGTCTGAAGTAATGCCAAAGGAATTGCAAGATGTGTTATGAGAATATGAGAGAGGTAATCACATTTGGTCCCTTGGACAAAAATGACATAAAGCTACCCTCTGAAAGCTTGAAAATCCTTTTTACTTGACAAAGTGCGACACAGACACATTTGACCTTTTTGTCTGTATGTGATCCGTCTTGTGTTGCGAGGATACAAGCCTCAACCTATAATTTGCGTTCAATTGGACTTTTGTGGAATATGGATGTCCACACATTGGGAATGCACTAAGAACAATTATAATAACAACACAACATGAACATCCGTTACATACTGTGAGGATGAACAAAGTCTCCGTGACTGATTCTTTTTTCCAGCAACTTTGACAAGGGCTTTATATATGACTGCCTCTGGAAGAAATAAAACAGACCATATCAAATAATGATTGAGGAAGGAATGGCGATACACAGTTGTTTTCGAGTCAGCAAAAGGTCAGCATTGACAAACATCGATAAATAATATTAAGCCATGTCACACTCCCCCTGGCCTTGTACAAGTCGACCAAAGCGAGACAGCAGGTGCCTTACAGCAGACGCTGGAGGAGAAGGTTTGGAGCTAAATTGTCCTGTTCTAACCTGGATTGGCGAGACTGCAGCAGCCGGTGCGGTGCGCGTTGGGATTCCACTCAGAGGGCTTCTGGTTGAACTGTGGATTTGAACTGTGAGGCCCGGTCCATCTGAGAGACATATGAGTAGATTCATATACCAAAAGACGACGTGTATTAACTCATTCACTGCCATTCACAAATTTATTCAGGAATTGAAAACATGGGTTTTGTTTTTTTCCTGTTTGGGTGCCGATAAAGCGCTGGCCATGGCCTCTGGCAATGTTTTTTCCTTTCCATGACGGGGGCAGCATTTCACTTTTTTACGTTAGCGCTTTTCCAGCTTCAGCTGTTGTTAAAGCGCTATATCAACTAATATGTATGTATTGCATTGTATTTTGGACATCCATCCTCATTTCAAGCTCATTTAACTCCAGACCCTTATAAGACACAAGAATTAACTCGTTTTTTTCTGATGAAATAAGAGAGTCTAAGGCAGAGGTGGCCAACCAGTCAGAGATGAGGAGCGATTTTTTTTTATTATGTGACTGCAAAGAGCCACACACGCGCACACACACACACAATGCGCGGACGCACGCACATACGCAGACACGCACATGCGCAGACAGACACACACGCACACACTCATGACAATGCACACAAAAACATTGCATGCACGACGAGCAACAGCCGGAGGGCCCAAACATAAAAGAAACCTAAAACCACAAACACACTAATCTATTTTTCTCCAATTTCCTCCTCCCACCGTTCGCAGTCCATTTGGGACCAATCTGCTGGCTCTTGGTCGATTGCGATCGACTTAGCATTTACCACTTAGCAGCGATTTCTGCGCATCAGTGGTGATCCAGTGATCTGATCGGCTGCCCTCTATGTCAATCAAGGGATTGATGATAGGCTGATGCAGTTCGTTCTGTGTATTTAGAAACGTTTGAATGGAAGCGCCATCGGCGAGGCGTTTTGGTTGTCGTGCAAAAGCCTGGGAGCCGCATTGAAGCGTCCAAAGAGCCACATGCGGCTCACGAGCCTCGGGTTGGCCACCCATGGTCTAAGGTTTCTTACACTGCATTGAATGTTTATGTCGTCTTAAAACTCCGAGGGTCCTGCAATTTGAGTAAAAATGACAAAAGCCCTGGACACGTTTGCACATCGTCTGGCAGTGAATCCGTTAAAAAATACAGTATTCTTCATGAAAACAATGTCTATATTTCTTGCTTCCCCACTACATACAAGCCAAAAAACTTAACTGAGGTCAATTCAGGTCACGCTAACTCAAGAGTTTGCAAAGAACCAACATTGATGCTAAAGTATCAACTTGCTTGTTCTCCGCAAAAGATTTGTTTGTGTTGCAGTATAGTTATTCCGTGTGTGTGTGTGTGTGTGTGTGTGTCTGGGTGTGTACTGTTGCTCACTTTGCCCACCAGCATCAGATGCCTTCGTGAGAGATTTGACAGTTGCTCTTGGCTCCATTTTGGTATGGTTATTGGGGTCAGTCGTTGGGCTTGTGCTGACGCCGTGCCACTTACGGCTACCATCACAAGTGGACTGTCTTACATCATCACCTTGAGACCTAACAGACACAATGAAGAAAATTGTACAGTGAATAGCTCGTGTTTTAAACTGTCTGCTCCAGTTTTATTTTCAAGTTACAAACTGGATAGGAAAGTGGAAAAATGGGCTTCCACTATTGTCATTACATTGTACTCCCTAATATACACTGACAGACACATCTTTACTGGTATGGTAGAATTTATTTATGAATTATTAAGAATGATAAATAACATTTTTATAGAATAATGTATGCAGTCTTTGTGGTTCTACTTAACTCATTCACTGCTAGGCATGCAAAAATGTGTCCACTGCAGTGCCGGGGGTTTTGTCATTTTC
Source organism: Hippocampus bargibanti (assembly GCF_051943395.1). Classification (NCBI taxonomy): domain Eukaryota; kingdom Metazoa; phylum Chordata; class Actinopteri; order Syngnathiformes; family Syngnathidae; genus Hippocampus; species Hippocampus bargibanti. The sequence goes on along the minus strand of NC_142749.1, from coordinate 6,886,282 downwards.
ACTCAAATTCCAGGACCCACAGAATATTGACTTTTAGGACTAAATAAACATTCTATGCAATGTAAGAAACCTTAAACTATCCACACTTTGATCAGAAAAAAAGAGTTAATTCCCAAGTTATATGGGTCTGGAGTAATATGAGGTGCAAGTGGGGGCAGCTTTATAAAAGGCAAATGCTGCCCCTTTGGGGAGGGGGAAAACGACATTGCCAGAGGTCTGACCAGCGCTTTATCGGCAACTCCCGCAAAAAAAAGAACACATTTGGGAATGGCACTCCATGTCTTATTTTCAGTTCCTGAATAAATTCGGGAATGGCAGTGAATGAGTTAATATATGGCTTTATTCAACAAAAAAGTGTGCACATGACCATCTTTCTTTGACCTCTGCCAAAAAGTTTCTTTTGGTGCATTAATTTTTCTTAAAAGAACTGAAAGTATCTTTTTTTGGGGTGGGGGTTTGTTAATTGCCCCCCCCCCCCCCCCCGTGCCCCTATTTTGTTTTAACTTGGCCACAAATGCAGGAATCACAGTAGGCTTTGTAGACAGAAAATAATAAATCTGGAAAAATGAATGAAGTTCCTAGTACAACCTGAGATCCTGTAACCATGTGGCCTTCAGGATTATTAAACAATCCATCGATAACATTTGGCTCATCGAACACAAACCCTTGGCAGATGACATCTCTTTCAAGGTCCTCATTCACTTTGAGTGGATAACCCTTTCTTTCAGTAACATGTTGCACAGTCAAACTGGTCTTGCGGAAGTAAATACAAATAAAAAGACCACCTGATTTCTGCTCTAAGACAGTCGAAATAACTTTTGTTTGTTTGTTTGTTTGTTTTTGCATTTCATATACACTTATTACCTTTTTTTTTTTTTTTTTGGCAATAGACAAAATTGGCTGAGCAAGTCTGTCCTGTGCGCGTATTTTTGTAGATGTGATATGTGATATTAGAGCCATCTACTGGCAAAAGTATGGCATTTCATTATTTTAGACACCAGAGATAAAACGCGTTGAGACCCACTCATCAACCGAGACGAAAATGCACGTTTGTCCCACACTTTAAGTCCAGCTTGTGCACACAAGATGAATACTGTCATAAATAATGCAAATAATACAACAAAATACAACATTGTAATGGCTGGACAAAAGTAATGTGTGCAATCCACGGTGCAACATCCCAGTTGTCATGGCGATACAATATTCAATAATATGGGGCTTTCATGGTAAAATATTTGAGATTCACTAACAGTGTGTGATGACAGTCTTATATTTTCAGTAGATTAAAATAGGAAACACTTCATATGTGACAAGTACAACAATTTAACTTTGAAAGGCACACTTAACTCTGTAGTCTAACAAGCTATTAACACAGATACTGTAACGAGAAAGTTACAAATGGTACATTCAATGAAAAATCTAAAATAAAATAAATATAAACATCCAAAACATATATGCGGGTACATTTCAAACATATCTAGAAAATGTAAACCGCAATATTTCACCTGCGAAACAGAGCGTACCCATTTTGCACCGGTGTAACTTGTTTCCTATTCTAAGTATTAACTTAAGTGAATCAATGTCGCTTGATCTTCACAAAGCGTTGAAATGAACATCACTAATGTCCTTCGACTGCTGTCTTGGTATCAAATGTTGCTCCAGGGACAATTCTGTAAACAGAAAAACAAGGATTAACACATTTATGGGCCTGTAATTGATTAATGTACAGGTAATACTCAGAAAATTATTGTGAAAAAGTTCATTCATTTAAGTAATTCCACTTAGAATGTGAAATGAAGATATTATTTAGACTCATAACATGCATTACAAGATATTTCTAGCTTTTATTGATTATAATTTTGATTATTATGGCTTGCAGCTTATGAAAAGCACAAAATGAAAGTCTCAAAATATTAGAATATCACATGAAGTAAACAGAAAAATGAACCGAGCTTTGGTACTTTTAGCAGAGTGAGCATGGAAACGAATCCTGGATATGGGCTTCAAGTGTCATGTTCCTCAGGTCTCTAGCCACTCCTGAACAAAAAGCAATGCCAGAAATGTCTTACAAAGAAAAAACGAACTGGTCTGTTGGTCAGTGGCCCAAAGTTCTCTTTTCTGATGAGAGCAAATTCAGCATCTCATTTGGAAATAACAGTTCCAGTCTGGAGGAAGACATGAGAGACCCACAATCCAAAATTATTGAAGTCCAAGTGTGAGGTTTCCACAGTCAGTTATAGTTTGGGGTGACCTGTCAACTTCTGGTGGAGGTCCACTGTGCTTTATAAAGTCCAGAGTCAACACAGCCGTCGATCAAGACATTTTAGAGCACTTCATGCTTCCTTTGGAGATGTTGATTTCATTTTCCAACTGGACTTGGCCCCTGCTCACTTGGCCAAAAGTACTGTAAGTACCAAAACCTGGCTCATTGACCATGGGACTTTTGTGCTTGATTGGCCAGCAAACTCACCTGACCTCGACCCCATTGAAAATATATGGGACATCGTCAAGAGGAAGATGAGAAACATGGGACTGAGCAATGCAAAAGTGCTGAAGGCCACAATTGAAGCATCCTGGTCTTCCATAACACTTGAGCAGTGTCACAGGCTGATATAATCCAACACATGCCGCATTGAAGCAGCCATTCTGGCAAATAGGGCCCAACCAAGTATACCAAGTACACATGATTAGAGTTTTCTGATGGCTGACATTTCATTGATTTGAACTCATTTTAGTGTTTATTTCATGTGATATTCCAATTTTTTTTAGAGTCTGATTTTGCCTTTTTCATAACCTGTAAGCCCTAATAATCAAAATTCTAACAAATAAAACATTGGAATATATTGCAATGCATTTTATGAGTCTAAATAATATAATAATGTCACCTTTTAAGTTGAATTACTTCAATGAATGAACTTTTTCACAACATTAGAATTTTCTGAGTATTACCGGTATAGTACAACTTACAGACCTTAAGAGTTCTGATGCTTTTTAAATCAAATTGTCACCAAAGGTCAACCCCATGCATAAACTATTAGGTCATTTCAAGAAGTCTGAAATGTCAAATGGTAAAGATGCGAGATAATTCAGACAACCGAGACATTGCCTGAAATCATTTAACGTCATGCTATGCACACCAGCCACTGATGGAAAATCTTGGGCTAATTCTTATGAAGAACAGCAGGTGGCACAAGAGATATTCGTTTGAATAGAACGAGGACAAGCGCAGCCAAATAAATACTACACATGTACTTTATTATTATTATTTTTTTAAGTTCCTCCTGCTGGTGCCTCTAGAGCCAATGTAATGACGGACAGGTGTCTAACAAGCTGAAGGTGAGAAAAACCTTGACAAAGATAAGGACTTGAGATGAGAGCAGAAGCAGTAGCAGCACACAAGCCAGAAGAGGCAGGCGAACAGGGCTGTGAACTCACCTGGTCTTTATATAGAGAGTCTTGTAAAAAAAAAAAAAACAGCTTTGCGGGGCATCAAAAGGTGCTGCTGGAGGTGGGGAACAGACGTAGCGCAACAGCTAATCTTGGGGCGAGCTGACTGATTTAGCCGTGGTCTACAACCGGCCATGTAAATAGATTGATGAAGACGACACGCAAACGTCATGTAATTGAAAATAATGGTTGTTGATGCAATGACGAGACACGCTGATCAATATGGCACCACAGCAGCTAGGCTAACAACAGATTGCCAAAGGAATTAGTGAAAGAGGGACAGAGTGAGTGTTCAAGCCCTGGTTTCATCCTCTTTACAGGATGTTAGGCAAATAAAAGCTATTGAGTACTTCTGTATGTGAATACACGCACACCGCTGCCTAGCACCACAACAAAGACACTACGACTACATCTTAAATGGATTTATTCCAAGTTAAATGATGCGTCAGTGGATAAAGGCGGAGAAGATATGGCGGCGCCGGTGCATTCTCATTTCATTAATATATGTTTTTAAGGATTCCATGCGTAGTGCTTGTGGATATAATTAGCTCGCAGTGTCTTTGCATGGCAGGAGGCAGTGTCACAAAGAAAGAAGCCAAAAAATAGAGACGGCTCAATCCCAGGAACTAAACTCTGAAATGTTTTAATCACGTGGAATCGGAACATTTGAGCTCAATTAGGTTTGCGCTAAAACCTGCTTGATGGGACATAGTCATGCGATACGGTAATAGCGGACAGGATTTTTGCAAGCATTTGTTCAATTAGGAGTAGAGGATTGGGAATGTATTCGTAATTGTACTTTGGGGGGAAAATGATATTAAACAGGAATTTGGCACCAGAACAAAAGGACAGCATCCCATTTCTGTAACCCAACGAAGATCGTGAGAGGTGACTCTTGTACCTGACACCTTGTAGAGCTTCCAGGTCTAGAGAAAGTTTGGCACTGCGATCCTGCTCCTCCTGCAGCTGCCTTCGGAGAGTACGCAGCTCCTGTTGAGCTTCCACCTTGATGTCATTGGCAACCACCACTGCCGTCTGGAGATCCGCCTGGAACTGATGCCAGTCATCTTTTTCTTCCTTGAAGAAAATTAAAAACACATGTCAGTTTTCAGAAGAGTTTATATGAGGCAAAATGAAGCACAGAAGATGCTACGTTACAGTATCAGATAAACTTGGGGAAAACGGACCCGTGAGAGTCAGATCCCCTCCCAACACTCTTACCTTCATCTGCCTGCTGACAACTTTAAGTTGACGTTCCACTTCAATTTTCTGCTCCTCAAACTTTTTAACAAGATCTGCAAACACAAATTAAATGTCTTTCAACTTCTCAAAGTCAGCCAGTCAAAGACCTAAATAACAACGCGAGCGAAACATACTTTCTAAGTCGAGGACTGTTTGATTAGTGTGAAGGTTGATTGCCCGCTGTTGCTCCACCTGGTCCTCCAGTTCAAAGATGGTCTCCTTCATGTCCTTGACTTGTTTCTCAGCCACCATAGCCGCCTCCTCCAAGGAACTCACTCGCTGAGTGAGCTCCTCCTCTCTCATCTCCGCTCTGTCCTGGACCTGCTGACCTTTGGCCTCCATCTGTGCATACATTTCGACATATAGGATTTGCATATTCATGCTGTAAAATTACAGTTCTCTGGTTAAATAAACAGGATGTCACTCAGACTAAGCAAAACACATACTAAAGCCCCCGCTATTAAACAAAAAAAGGACATTTGTTCAGAAAATCTGAAGTGAATCACAAGGAAAATTGCAGTGGTCCTTATATTTGTTTTGAACCAAGAAATAAAGAAACAAACTAAAGAAAGAAAATAAATACATTGACATGTTTTCCGGTGTATAAGGCACACCGGAGTATAAGGCACACCCCCAATGATTGGTGTATTTTAAAACTGTTTCCATATATAAGGTGCACCGGAATATAAGGCGCATCTTCAATGAATGACAAACGTTTTACACCTATAATATAGAAATACAGTATATAAAAGTTTTCCAAATATAAGGCACACCACATTCTAAAGTGCTGCAGTAGAGCATGGGATTATGCAATACTTCTACGGGGGTTGGGGGGTATAGTCGGTGCCTAGTGACATTAGTTCTTGTGGCTCAATATTACTTCACATATAAGGTGCACCTTGCGTACAAGTCTCTTCTCTTCATCTCTTGAAGAAAATTAAGGCTTTTGGGTGTGCCTCTTCCACCGGAAAATACGGTAAATAAATACAGATAAATAAATCCCCAACGACATAAACAAACACATAAGTAAAAAAATAAACACAAATACACAGACACAAAACACATAAATAAATAAATAAATGCATGAATACATAAATAAACAAGCAAAGAAATAAATACACGCATAAATAAATAAATGCACTCACATACCTTGGACACGCTAGCTTGTACGTGCTCAGTGTCATCATGGGCTCGCAGCAGGTCTTGCCTCAGCTGTGTCAGCTCCAGCTCCAGTCGGTCTCTCTCGGCGTGGGCCGTCTTGAGTAGGTGTTGCAGCTCGGTACTATCACCGGCGCTCTGCATGGCCTTCAGCTCAGTTACCTTTTGCCTCTCGATGTCCACCTGCGCCTTCAGCCTACTATTTTCTACTCGGAGACAGTCGGCCGTCGCTCTCTGCTCTTCCGCAGACTGCGCGACTTCATCTCTGGCTTCCAGCTCACGGCTCAGTTGCGCGTGGAGCCTGTCCAGCTCTTCTCGCAAGCCATGCACCTGGCCCTGCGCCTCCTGGTGCTCCTCTTCCAGAGCTCTCAGGCTTCCCGTTAGCTGCTGTTGAATGTTCACCAGCTTCTCCCGTTCAAAGCGGGAGCTCTCAACCAGCTCAGCGTACCTTTGCTCGAGTTCAACAAGTCGAGGACCTTGGTTCCTGAACTCGTCCTCGTTCTGGGCCTGCTCCTGAAGCCGGCTAGCCAGCGCCTCATTCTTCTGGGAGAGCAGCTCTAAACGTTCTCTCTGCTGTTGGAGTGAGGTCTGCAGGAGGCTCTTCTCCTCAGCCAGACGCTCGTTTTCCGTCGTCAGCTCTTGCACCACCTGCTGCTGATCGGCGAGCTCCTGCAGAGTGGCCTGCAGCTCTTCGGCAGTGCTGTGGTGGTTTTCCTCCATTTTGTGTAACTGCTCCGTGAGGCTCTGTACGGACACGTGATGCCCACCGAGGGTGGCTTCATGACTGATATTGCTGCTAGTGGAGCCGGAACGTGGGATCTTCTGAAACTCTGACGAGTCAGGTGCAGGTGAGTCTTTGACAGAGCTGGAGTAGATGGATGTTTTAATGAGACTAGCGCTTGGGCTGGAATCTGACTGGAGGCCATTGTGAGATTTAGGAGGGTTGCTGGATAACGGTAACGACTCAAAAGACAAAAGCCTTCTCTTTAGCACTTGGTTCTCCTCTCGGAGGTTTGCTAGCTCTCTCTGAAACTTTGCATTCTTTTCCTTGAGCTCCTGAACCAGGACAAGAGCCTCTGAGAGCTTTCCCTCTTGTTCCGCAGACAGATCTTGAGGTGATATAGAGACAGGCGATGGCAATGGGGAAGAAGTGGCAGCTTTATTTTTGCCGCGTTGCAGCTCGATGCGGAGATTGCTGATCTCCAAGTCTTTCGCCTTGACTTCAGCAAGAAGCTCTTTAACCTGACATTCCAGGAGGCCCCTTTCTTGGCCTTCTGCTTCTCCACGACACTTTGTTGAGCTCCGCGTTTGCTTTCCAAGGATAGAGAGGCTTGAAGTGCTGGCACTGGAAACAATCCTCTTTGTGGACGAACTCCTCAACTGGTCCCGCAGGGAAATTCGGTCCCTTGTTATTGAAGATGAGATTTCTCTTGGAGCTGGGATACCAGACTTCTTCGTCGCTTGACAACCTGGCACGCACACCAAAATAATTCGGGTCAGGTAACAAATAATCCAAAGTGTGCATCGAATTCGGAGCTCTTCGGCCTATTTACTCGCTTCTGTCGTAAACATGAGCCAAAAGGAGACGGTATGTGTGTATGTATGTAGGTATGTAATGCAGACTGTGTGTGCGTGCGCATGAGTGTGTGTGTAATTAACTCCATATTGCCAAATAAAAGAAATTACATTCCGATTTTAACAAATGAGTAAATCAATCGTAGATGGATTAAACATAATTGGGACCAGCAAAATGAATAGGCAAAGAAACGCATTGAAGCCAGTTTAGATTACATCAATGAAACAAACTTAACTGAAAGTGGGTCACATTTTGGCACTCCTATTTATCCATGTGCTTTGTTATGTCTTATGTGCCCTATTCAGGCATTGTTTACCATTTTGACAATGCACGCATCTGCCCACCATTGTCTCACGTTTGCTCTCTTGCGTTTATTCATCATAATAGCAAAGCGTTACTGTGGCATTTCAAAAGGCACTAATGTGGGTCACAAGCACACGCCTATTTCAGACTTGATTTGAATCGTCACAAGTATTTTATTGTACGTTTTGGGGCACATCAACAAACAGTGATGCAGACAGGGCTGACTTGGCTCAGTGATTTGTCCCCTTCGTCACTAAGGGGACATTAATTAACTCCATGCACTAAGGCTTAGTGCATAGAGTTAATTAATGCATTAATCTCTCTCTCTCTCATCTCTATCTCTCTCTCTCACACACATATTTATGCATTAGTCAAATCCACATCGCATAGCAAAGACAGTCACACGAGGGAAAGCACGGGCAGTCTAAATTCTAAAGCTGCTGAAAATATTTTCATATTGCCAGTTTGTGCTGCTGACAGACAAAATGAAAGGTGCTTTCAGGAAAGCTTTGGAGACATTATCTTGTGAGGATTTAAATGTGTAGTAGGAAATAACTAAGACGTGGCAGAAGAGGAAACAATAAGTACAAGACACCTTGCTGCCAGCAGATTATTTTCTTTCAATTCTTGGTGACTTTCATTGTTCTAACATGGAGTCACATTTCAGCAGGCTCCATCAAAGACAACTTGAATCCATGAGCGGAGGAATCAGAGCAACGTACAACACGTTTTCACTGACCGTATACAAATAGACACCCAGATTTGAATATATGCCATGCAAATGTTACAAATGGATATTTGCAATGCACAGAGACAATGTCATGCTGCTACATGAGACAAAAATAAGAAAACCAGTTGGAGTTTATGGCCACATGCCATCTTGTCATTTGACACATACAAAGAGGTTCTTGTGTGAAAAAGAGAGTGCGGAGAGTCTGACGTGCAGTTCAGACTGTGTTCTCCCTATATTTGTGGAAAAAGTAAGGGACGGAACTGTGGGACAGCCTTGTATTCCTCCCTCATATTTGTATCGCTCCCTTCTTTGAGTATCATCTCGCTACAGTTTCAGGTGCATTGAAAAATATGCTTTGAAGCATATCATGAATATCATTTCAGACAAAGTAATACCTGGTGCTTTCTATGATGTTTGTGACTGCTTTATTTCCTGTAGAGGATAGTTGTCCATGTGACACATTTTGTTACAGCTTCAGGTGTTGTTAAAATGCTATATTAATCAATATGTATTGTATTGTAAATATGGCTGTAACACATTGGAGCATTGTTCTTGGTTAATACTTTTTTTTAGCCTGATGAAACATTTCAGTGAACAAAGCAAATGAAGTTGATTGACTCAATTCAAAATCTTTCATTTCAAGATCAGAAGGGTCACGGGTGAAGTCACCATGAATTACTGGCTGCAGGTCGTTAAGTGTCAGCCATTTGGCAACTGAAGTGCCTTCAGTATCACCACCACAAATGAACTCATGTGGAAGAATACATCTGCTTTGTCTTTCCTCTTTCGTTGCAAAAAGTATGCTGGTCTTTTCTTTTGTCTGAGTGACAAAACCATGAAATGGGTCAACAGGCACCTATCAGTAAGAAACTGAGACCCACAGACATTTCTGTCCTCTGACTGGAATGAAAAGATTCCAATGAGGCTCGCGAATGAGGTTGTATGACACACTGAGTCCAATTTTGGATGGTTGAAAGCATTGCCATGGCCCAATGGGCAACACAATGGGAGAAAAAAAATTCGAATGAATATATCAATGAAAATGCAATATCATTCCATAAATGCAATATCAATGAAAAATACTTTTGGGGGAGAAACGCATGGCGAAAGTCTACTCAGAATGCATGCAGCATTTAATAAATATTGATTAAAAAATGCAGGCTGCTTCTATTATTAAAAAACAGCCACAACAAATAAAAATAATCAAATAAATACATAAATAAACAGACAAATACAATAAATACAACTACATAAATAAATAAACAACAAATATAAATAAATAAAAATACATAAATGAATAAATAACGTAATTGGGTCTCCCATTGATGGTACAAACCTCCTGCTATATGTATGAAAAAGGCCGCTAATATGTTTACTTTTATCCTCTCGCCAATTTGAAACAGTGCTTGTTTTTGCAGGACAAAAGGAAGTACAACAGGAAAACTAGAACATGTAAAAAGAGAGGCTGGTTTGTTCTTGGTGCCAGCAAAACTTAATGGAAAGTACAAATGATACAACTTCCTCAGTGGGAGGGTAATCACAGTTTGGTCAAAGTTGCTTCCTCTTGAACGTGAGCCCCACCTCTTCCAATTTATAGGAAATGATCCAAAAGCATGTCCATTGGAAACATTCTGTATTTTGTGCCAGTGTGTCAAAACAAATTAAAAAAAAATGCTAAAAGTAAAATCAAAAAAATTCAAAAGGTTTACAATTACAGCGTCATCCTATTACACTTTACTATTGTCTTGAGACACCAATCATAAATTTGTCAAGAGGAGTATAAGGGAAATGTCAAAATGGAAAACATTTTTGGATTTCTGGGCAAAGGATAAACGTCAGCGTCCATCTCTTGGGAGGAGTTACCAAATGTAGATTCAAAATAAAACAATATCTTCCCACAGAATTGAACCAAGTGGGCATCAGGTAGAATTGATCACTATTGCAGATGAATTGATCATTTTGTATCGGCCATGTCTTGTTGAAGAACACGCATGACTTTTTGATGAAACTCCTTTCAGCTTGTCTTTTTTTTACTTCAAGACGGCGTGGCGAGAGTGGCTGCCTTTACATATAGCAGCTCCTATGTTTTGTTTTTCAACTTCTTCCTTTCCTTTCCTCTTATTTTCATCACTGTGCTGCTCTGAAATGTTAATTTCTCCACTGCGAGACTAATAAAGGCGAATCCAATCCAATCCAATCCAATATTACTAAAGCTATTAATTTGGAACACACTTGTGATTGGGTCGTAGTGTAGAGATTAGTTTTCAAATCAAACGTTTGTTTTATTCAATAAAGCAAAAGCGACAAGAAAACCGCTACAAGCCACGTGGATTTCTCTTTCTAAGCTTTCAAGTACACTTTTCAGTCATGGTCTAGTCCGAAACAGGCTTCTGATTAGCTGCAAATTGCCAAACGAACTTTCGTTTGGCAATGCAATTCAAAACGGCAAATTTTCGTTTGCAAATTTGCATACTCGGCACGGCAGCCAATCAGAAGCCTTTTCACGCTTCGGACTCTACCGTGACTGAAAATTGTACTTGAGAGTTTTGAAAGCCGCTTAGAAAGAGGAGGCCATGTGGCTTTGAGCAGACGACGCAACGCCAACATTGCATTGTGCACCATGACGACAAACGACAACTGGAGCAAAATCTTCAACAAGGGATATTTACCATAAATTAAGCAAGGGAGCATTTGTGGTAGGTACTTCCTTAATTTAAAAAAAACAATTTATACTTCGCAACAATGTTGTTGTTTTTTACGATTAGTTGTCTTATTGTGTTTCAAGTTGTGAAAAATGGGGCAGGCAACTTTTCAGAGTTCTCTGCCCGGGTGTCCGCTAACTTTTTGTCATGCGTTTCAGACACTGTAATAATACATTTCATTTATAAGCGGCTTTCAAAACTCTCAAGGACACTTTACAGTCACATGGTAATCACGTGGTAAATAATACATCTGGTATAGTCAGGGGGGAAAAACAAAAACACAGCACCCCAAAAAAAGACAATGACATTCCAATGATAACATGATACTATTCTTTACTGCCCAACTTTGGAAAGAAAACAACATAATTTGAAATAGCTCAGCTCCTATTAAGCATTCCAATCACTTGTGTGGATGTGTGAAATTTCCATTTTTGACCACGAGAAGCTCGGGACAATCTGATTGACCTCACAAGAAAAATATGTTTGAACTTTTTCGTTGTCCTCAGCTCACATGGCAACAAGAGATGGAATAACAGCTCTGAAAATAGACACGTGCTGTTATTGGACTATAATTTAGTCTTGATTCATCAGCAGTTGACAACATGTGGACCACAGTCGACTGTATAGTCTGGGCCACGCTGTTGGTAATCTCGCGGGGAGACAGAAAGGCTCAGTGTTGCCGCATGCATTGTAGACCGGTTATGATAATGATGGTCTCAGCATTGCAAAAGATAACTCAGCCTTTCACTTGACAAAGAGCAACATCCATCATCTTCCAAAGCATTTCTTGTCTTGTCACAATTGTTTATCTCCAGGCTTTTCCAAAGGCCGTCCTGGGGGCCAAGTGCGGCCCGTGGTCAATTTTCATCCGGCCCGCAGCCTCTGTCATAAAATCGATAACATCTTGCCCCCATGTACCGTAGAATCAATACATTGGGCATTAGCACAGTTACCTGTGTGTGCTAAGTGCTGCCATCTCGAGGCTCAATTAGGAACAGCAAATTAGTAGATGAGTAATTTCGTGAATGGATTGGATTTGTCTTGCAGTGGAGAAATGTATATTTCACAGCAGCAAAGTGTTGAACGTAAGAGGAAAGGAAAGGAAGAAGGTAGCCACTCTTGTGGCGCAAGTCAAAATAACAACAAAAAAACTAAATAACAAAAACACAAAAGAGAGAGACAGTTATTCAATCTTAAGCACTTTCTCCATCTTCTTTGTTGCATGACGCCAGTTCTATATGAAAGAGGAGAGAATCAAAGCGTCCTTTTCACCAGTCGATCTGGGATCACTGGATCATGCTGAAATGTGCACGTCCGCTACAACCTAAATGTTGAACGCAAATATGACGCTGTCACATACATTGACGAAAAGAGACCGTCCCATGTAAATCCGCTTCAATTCCAAGTCGCAACAGTTCCACATACGCACCCACCAATTCTCTAAAATGGCGATTTTCTTTTTTTAATTCTAAAATGATGACAAACAACAAAAGAACAATTACTTCTGTTAAACTGTTACAAAAAACGTGAGTGTTAAAAAAAAAGTCAAATGAGGGAAAACACAAGCTAAAGATCGCTGACATTAAAATTTAAAAAAAATGTGAAACACAGAATAGCTCGCTGAAATGTATTTAAATAGAGGTTTTACCCCCGCAAAAACCAGACAGCAGCCCATAGGGGGGAAAAGCGAGTACATTTAAAGCCGTCAGTCAGCCACCGCACATTGGCCATATCATTCGAAATTCCCATAAGAAGAAAAAAAAATACTGGTGTCATAAATTATAGGTGTTAAAAAAGTTGACCAAGGAAAAGCGGCAGCCAGTGCCAACAAAATGTTTTTTTGGGAGCTATCAGGAAAGTGTCTGAAACAACAGCTTGTCACGTCAGCAACAACCTCCCAGAGGCAGCGCCGAAGTTCATCAGCATGGACCAAAGCGATGGCATACTGGAGGATGCAAACCGCCGATGAGCAAAAACAGCGATGTAGGAATGCATAATATTGGCACCATTTGTGTTCATGTTCTCGAACAAACGCCGCTTTTCAATATGAGCCTTTGTTTCTCATCTTGAAGAAATGCATTACAAAACAAATTGCTACAGCTCAACCCACTGCTGTTCATGCAAATATTGTGCATGTGCGCACTATTACTACTAGTACAGAGCAAATCTCTAGCCAAGTAAGTTATATTTTGTCAGGGTTTGTATTTGTTTGACATTTATCGACAGCAAGACAATGAGGGATTTACATGACGTTTTCACCCTGTTTACGCTTGCGATGCGCATTACTGAAATGAATATCTGGCCCGGCCACATTCTGCTCAGAATGGCGAAGAGATGTGAGAGTGATGAGTCTAGCTTCCATAGCGGCTTCTCTTATGCAAAGCGGGTACTCCTTCTCCTGCCCTACTTCCAACGACTACACAGAGGTGCACAAGCAGATTTAACATGACGATCAAAATGGGTAAAGTGTCATTGTGCTTTTGTCAAAAGAAGAGCTTACAAAGCATTAATGGCTCCAGTAGCTCCGGGGCATTTCTACCATTACTCATCAGTCAAAACTTGTCTTTCAGACATGCAGTAACACATGACACACAAGTTAGTCAGCCTACGATCATCCAGTCGAGTCATCTACGTGGAACCGAACAAAGTATCTGCACTAAGGTGCGGCGGACAAAAGATACACCTAAAGCAGACCTGTGTTGGTTTCCTCCTGTCTTCCCGCTTGGTTTCCCATTTTGGTCCGATCGGCGACTCCCACACTCGGCGGCGCAGTGAGGATAAATCCAACAATTTGTGGCTGCGGGGGAGTGATGTATGCGTGTGCGGGGAGGGGTGTCAGCGTGGTCGCATTTGTTCAGCATCCACAATCCACCAGCTCTCAGTCACAGTGGAGAAGAAGGAGAAGACATATCAAATTCTTCCAATTCTTCTTCCCCCGCTATGGATCTGTGAGCGTGTTTGCGTGAATGTGCATGTGTTGCTGAGGCAGACTATGTGTCCTGACAGCGGGTGGCTTCCACTGTGTGTCAAAGCGCAAGAGTGTGCAGATCCTCCACCAGGGTGACAGCATGTTATGGTGGCAGGCGGGTATGCAGGCAGCATCATGTGCACATCGTTATTGCTGCGATAACAACTGGATCAGGGGGTGTGGCTTGTCATACTCGCACACAAATACTCTTTCTCTCACAGACACACACACACGAAATTACATGGCACCTCCTACCAGCCCAGACTAGAACAGCGACAATAACCATTCCTCACACTTCTCTTTACTTTACCCATACCCAACATTCTGTTTGATGAGTTTGGCAGGCATGTGAAGACCTACTTGGGAAAGTTGGGGGGGTTGGATAACATAACTCATTCACTGCCAGTCACATATTTATTCGGGAATTGAAAATATGACAGAGCGCCATTCCCGAATTTGTTTGGGTTTTGTTTTTTCATGCTTGGTGCTGATAAAGCACTGGCCATGCCCTCTGGCAATGTTTTTTTTCTTTTCCACAGGGGGCAGCATTTCCTTTTTTTCCCATGTTAGCACTTTGTTCCAGGTTCAGCTGTTGTTGAAGCGCTATATAAACCAATATGTATATATATTGCATTGTATTTTGGACAGCCACCCTTATTTCAAACTCATATAACTCCAGATCCATATACATTAGGAAATAACTTTTTATAATGAAAGAAGAGAGTCTAAGGTTTCTTATGCCGCATTGAATGTTTATCTAGTCCTAAAACTCAATATTCTCTGGGTCCTGGAATTCAAGTGGCAATCACAACAACCCTGGCACTAGAGTGGACACATTTTTGCACGTCTGGCAGTGAATTAGTTAATATTTCCTTATATAATAGCTTGGTTTGGAACCAAAGTGTCAGTGTTAGTTTTCATTAGAATCATAAAAAGAGGAGGATGCACATCAAATGACATTATGAGTCGAAGGATCACAGTGGGCAGTCGAACGGCAGCAGATTGTTGTTCTGAATAATCACAAAGTAACTGCAGCAGTTGTTTCACAGCAATACAGCAATGGATGTTTGAATTGTTATTTTTGCTTCATGCGGATTGGAATGATAAAACACGGCGGTCTTTTCCTGCCCACGTCTGTTTTGAGAGTCAACCTCGGTGTTGCTTCCAACTGTATTCATAAATCTTCTGAATATTACATAAAATCTGATTTCCATCTGCCTCTCTTAATTTACTGCTTTTGTCTCCATTTAGATCAGCACATCCACTTCGGTCCTATCCCTAATCCTACTAAGAATGTTCTCCTCACCGCAGGAACCCCATCTCTGCTGGCACAACAGGCCTCTGTCAAGATGCGGTAAGACATTCCCAATCTGTCATGCCTATCTATGGACTTGAGGGTCACAAGTGTTGTGAGTGTCCTGAAGAAAAGGCACAAAATTCCAGTGGGATCAGTGTGTCTATATGTAGGACATCTTATTCACATTCTGCTTGTAACAATCCCCTTTTTTAACGCCTGTATGTATAATAAAAAGGGCGAGAATATCATAAGTGCACTTTTAGGGCTGAGCAGTAGTGGAGAAATGAAGGTTCATTTTTCGGTTATATTTGTACAATGTTTCAAGGACAACCACCCGTTATCTTTAATTAATACTTTTTTTAGTGCTTGTGTCAGTATGTGTCGGTCATGAATGAGTGCGTATGCAGCCTGAGTCACCCCAGTGGACTGAGGCGCATGTGATTAATTCATCCGACAGCAATGAGGGCCTCGAGAACCGTACTACAGGGACCGTGTCTGGGATCTCTGAATTAGTTAATACAACCCAAATATACTGCAGGTCAATAGAATTCTGGAATCATGCCACTTTGGGTGCTTGCCTCGTATTTTGCTTGAGGTTTATCGTAATTTAAAGACACATAGACTGATAGGGAACCTAAAAAATTGCTGTTTACAGCTGAATGTGTTCTCATTCAAGCACTGTATATGCAGGGATGTGAGGCAAGGCAGCTAAAAATAAATCATGTTGAATCTATCTAAATTTGTGTTTTGGTCCCCCCCCCCAAAAAAATAAATAAATAAATAAATAAATAAACGTGACAATTAATTTCAGGGAACGGGAAAGACATTTTAAAGTTATCTTATTTTCCGGTGCACCCAAAAGCCTTCATTTTCTTGAAAAAGATGACCCTGCGCCTGATATGTAGTTGCGCCTTATATGTGAAGTAATATTGAGCTACTACACGTCAGACAACTACTGTAAGCAGCCACCGACTCCATTTCCCCCATCGAAGCAAGTCGTGCGTAACCCCAGCCTCAACTGTAGCGCCTTATAATGTGGAGTGCCTTATATTTGGAATAATATAATATAATATAAATACTATATTTATATATTATATTTGGAAAAATGAAGGTTGCCTTATAGTCTGGTGCGCCTTATATATGGATTAAGTTTGACAATACACCATTCATCGGGGGTGCGCCTTATACTCCAGTGCGCTTTTTACACCGGAAACTGTGGTGCTCTTTCTTTTATCTGTAAATGGCTATGCTCAGTAGAAAAAAATATTGACGCGCAATGTTAAAAAAAGCGTCCGTTATCAGTCAAAAAGATTCGATGGGCTAAATCCTATTAACTCACAGAGACAAACATTATCACAACATTTCAGCTTGACTTGGGAAGAAGAAATAGTTTTTCAATGGGCTGGATATTTGAACCCCCTCAAGGCTTGTTTTTTTATAGAGTTGGACAGTCTGAGTCCTTCTCCTGTCTCTCTTCTCCTTGCACTCTCTACAGGGACTCCTACTCCGATGAAAGCTTGACTGAATTATTGATGAGGTATTTTAAATAAGTTATCAAAAACCCGTCTGACAGCATGGTAGAATTGGTAAAGTGCCACGTCTTGATCCCTTAACAAAAATAACAAATTGGAAATCCAGCTGTGGGCCAGTTTCAACTAATTCTTACTCTTAAATTAAGATAATTCACATTCATGAAGTTAACCTCATTTTCAGCAAATGACTGAGGTGGCTAGAATTTATGCAAATCGATATTGTCACAAATTCATTTATTTTGGTCAAAATGATTTTACACTGTAGACAAGAGTTTTTAATTATCCCCCCACCCCTTAAAGGTAAACTTGCAATTTAAAGACTGTATTTTATTGTAATATGGCTTGTTTTTGCAAAATATTAGAATTAATGCTAAGATTAGAAAACTTTAGCCTGATAAATATACACATGTACGTGATGTGCCTTAAATTAAAATGTTTTGAAAGGGCGTTGTGTTTCAGCAATAGGCAACAAAGAACACAATTCCTTTTCCAAAAATATTTTTTGTATTTGTGATTAAATAAATCACCCTGAATGAATGTTTCCAGTTTCTCTATTTTGGAATAAATAAATCTTCTGACAACCAAAACACGGCACCGCATGATTGCCGCACTGCAGGCAATCATGAAAAATGTCATTTATGCACTGAAAATAGTGAGCGCTTGCTCTGAATGCTCAAAATTAGTGGCTATGGCCCTCTGCTGGCTGAAATGGGAAAGTACAGTATACCACAAGAAGACAAGACTTTGTCTCTCCATTGAACCTATGAACTTCTTTATCCTCAGCCAGGTCGCAGGGGGCATACTGGAGCTTATTCCAGCTAACTTCAGATAGTCGACAAAGCACACTCTGAACTGGTTGTCAGTTGATCCAAGGGTACACATACACAAACAACCTCCCTTACCCTCACAATGACACCGGAGGATAATTTAGAGTGATCAATTAACCTGCCGTGCATGTTTTTGGGAGGCTAAATATCTTAGCATTGGGCATTTATTTATTTAAAACGGCACCTCTCCACAACATTAAGTAGTCAGCATACAGCTTGCAAAATGTGCACATACCGTCCCCTCAAAATAACTCAATACACTGTCATTTAAGCTCTCCACTGATGGCAACAAAATTCTTCACAGTTATCCCATGAAAAAGCAAACACAGAATAAAATCTTTACGGTACTGTATGACCAACACAAACCCCTAACTAGCAATGTTGAAAACACAAACAAAAATGACATAACTGCATAACGCTGGGGTTTTTTCATAATTATTGAAAATTTGATGACATGTCTGGCTCACCAGCGAGAGAACGGGGGCGGGCCTCGGCAAGATCCGAGATGGCTCCAGTGGTTACGGTCTTCTTCATACGTAAGCCAGAGGCAGCAGCACCCAGTGCAGGTTTTGTCAGAGCATCATCACTGTTGGCTCGTTTAAGCTGAAAATAATAACCGCTGTTAGTACGGGTAACATCGGTCAGTCACAAGTTAGGTTTGGGCTTCACCCTGCTGAGTCGCTGGTCTGAGGCGAGCGTGTTGGACGATCTGGAAGTCCTCATTCCTGTGGAGGTGGCGGTAGAGCATGAAGTAGAAGGAGCTAAAGAAGCCTGCTTTGCTCGTTCCTGGAATCCCGCCTTGGGTAGCCCTAACTTAGTGGCACCCGTTTTCATCATGACTGTGTTCGAGTTGGCTACACCTGAGGGTGGAAAAAAAAGATAATTTGAATATTAATTAGCAAATTAAAGGGTAAAATAAATGTGTTTCTCAATCCTGTAAAATAATTATCCTGAAGCAATGCAAACGGATACCCTAACTTGGCATCTGCAGAAAAAATAACAAAAAGTGTATTCCTCCAAACGGACATCAATCAATGCAACAATGAAATGACAGGACAGTGAATAAATTAAGTATCCACTTAACAAATTACTCCTCCCTTCTTTAGCGTTGGGCCAATTAAAAACATTTGTGTTGTATCACGTGAATCTAAAATTGCTGTAGGCATGAAGCCTTTCCCACGCTGTTCTCATATAGATTGTAAGGGTGGGGCAAAGTTAGCTACATTTGCTAAATATTTGCGGCTTTGAAGCAGATATCATGGGTTAAAAGTCCCCAACATGTCAGGAGGTCATTACTTTTTCAATGTGCAAATGGACACAGTGTCTTTTGCAAACGTGAGCATGACTGACTCCTTGATTGTGCACTTCTTTCTTTTAGTAAGGAGAACAACGTCAACAGGATTTTGGCTCCTGTTTACTGTTACTAATCGCTTTTGAGAAAAATAGTTCCGAGAAGGAAACTACGGGAGCTATTTTAACTAACTTCACTTTTGTGAACAACTCTTTTGTTAGTGTCCATGTTGTGGAAATTATTCTTTCAGTTAGCAACAATGGATAAATACTCAATTTCTTCAAAACTATTTTGGTCAGTTTGCTTTACAGACAAGAAGTTACAAACGTTGGGGTTGAAAGCTATAAAAATGTGGCCTTGGACAAAAATGGCAGTGCCCCGAACAAAAGAATGGCTTCTTCAATCAAATCTGAAGTTTTAGCCTTTGTCCATCGTATGGCAGCTTAGAGCTAAACAACAAAACCCAATTATATAAATTTAGTACGAAATGGTCTTTTCCTGCAAATACTACACATGTAAGACTAAGGACAACATAGACAAGCAGCAATGTATTCCGTTTGGAATCATAGGGAACACAATTGCTTCCTCCTAGCATATGCACAAAACATTAGCAATACGAAGAAAACATTCATGCAAGATTAGCCCGAGGGTTGACCGTTAAGTCAATAATTCCCTGTTTGAAGTTGTTTGAAAACTCTGCCGGCGCCGAACAATAATAAGCTTCACCTGACAGGTGCGCTGCGAGTGACATTTACAGAAGCAGTAATTTAGGAACTCCAGTTAGTTGGCCGCCAGAGTCACTCGATTTTCCTACTCCAACAGGATGTGGTCACAGGCTGTGACACAGAGGTTTGCCTCTAGCGTCTACAAAGGAACATAGTCAGCTGGCCAGAGTAGAAATGGGAAATGGAAGGAAAGTGGGAGTGCACTTAGCAGAGGAGAAGTGTGGTTCAGAGTTGTTTACGGCCATGAGGATGACGGCTGTCATTGCTCGGCGCAGCAGTAACTTGATCGTTCTTGTGAGGAAATATTGCCTTCTGCCATTTAAGGACACCACACATCAGCGTAAATGCTTTTGTATTCATGTGAATGTGACCGTGGATGGTTGTTTGTCTCAGTGTGCCCTGTGATTGGCTGGCAACTAATTCAGGGTGACCTCCACCTACTGCCCAATGATGGCTGGGATAGGGTCCAGCGCCCCCACAACCCTTTTGAGGATAAAAGATCGTTGGATGGATAAACCAGGGGTCACCAACCCTTTCAACCCTCTGCGCTATTTTTTGTATCTTGCTTAATGCAAAGGGCAGCCACTTTGATCCACACTTGTGAAATAACACATTTATTAAAATATTCATGCACTGATCATGTTAAAACTATTTCACAATCGTTATGTTTCAGATAAATGTCACGTTCCGAACGAGACAGAAAGCAGCTGACTCGTCGGAACTAGGGGACTGTTTGGATCCGGCACTGGCGCGGTGACCGCGACCCGTATAAAGACACCGTGTCCATGATTAGGAAATTGACAGCAGGTGGTGGAAGCGGGGAGAAGCGGCCCCGCCCCCAGCTGTCAATCCGCATGTGACAATAAATATGGAAAGCATCTGATGGATATCATCTGACATATTTTAATGTTCACTAATATTCACTGTCTCGTTTTAAAATGTAAAAATATCTTGTACTGTAGATCGATATGCAACATTTGTTTTCATATGAATTGTTCACTATTTCAAATGACTTCGACAATATTCCTAGTTTATCACAATATCCCATCACTGGGAAGCTATTTTTAGAACAGACCTGCAGGCTACTCATGTGGTCCATGGAACCAACATGGTTCCTACGGGCACCATGTTGGTGACTCCTGCCTTAACCCTTTTATCCTCACCTCTGAACAACGCCGGGCTTGGATTATTACATACGTATGTGTATATTTTTTTAGTAAAGTCTTCATTGGAAGACAAACTCGTCATCTTTCCAGGGTACTTGCACCAATAATAACTTCTTCCTCTTCTCTGTACTATTTTCTACTACGTATGTCATTTGACTGGGATATGTGGTAACCATTACACAACGGTTAAGGGAAGGAAAAGTAAGACACGACATTTCCCTTCAGAGTACCTTTATAGTACATTTTCAAAAGAAATGTCAGTTCCTGTACATCACTGAGCTAATTCAGATTGTACCGTTTTCCCACCATGACAAAGTCCCCATCACGTGACTCAAGTCTTCTGTGACCGTATATTTGCACAGTATCAATTGCAGTCCAAATGCAGTTTAACCATTGTGATGTGTCTCCTCTTCAGCATGAGGAATGAGGGTAAACATGTTGGAAACACCTTCTATTTTCGAATATGAAAGATACAAAGTAAATTCCTACAAAGAAAAAGCTATGGTCCGCACGTCATTTTTATACTCTGGATCATTGCATGGAATATTGAATAGCTGCTGGGAGAATCTGAAATATGCCCTTTGTACAACTTTCTGCATCAATATGAAGCCAAAATTGTGTCCCACTTACTTTATGTGGCCTAGTTAAGACCCCAGATGTCTTAGAGACAACCTGGGATGAGCCATGAGCTCAATTTCAGTATCAGATGACGATCGCTGTGAGGTTTTCTTATGGGATCAATATTATTCTAGATATATGGTCTAAATACAATATAAAGCACCGTTGCCAAACTCAAACACGCTACATCATTTTTTTCTGGCCTGCAAAAGCGGATCGAACCTGTCAACTTCCCTGATCCTTTTGAATATTTCTCCAAAAAAATAAAATTATCATAGACGAGATTTTCAAATCAGTTTCTTGTTACCAAAGATCTCTTGAAGGTAATTTAAAAAACAGGTGAAACAACAGTTCTCCTTGACTTCTTTATATATACTTCTTCCATAACGGCCCTCCTAGTGAAACAGTAACTTAAATGTGGCCTGCGACAAAAATGAGATTGACGCCCCTCATATAAGGTACCTGGTACAACACAATGGACCAAGATCATTGTTTCAGCACAAAAATTAACATTTATGGCAACCAATGTGAATAGGCTTGTAAAAAAGTGAATGAAAATATGTTATTAATATGTGCTCTCATAAGCTATATGCTACGCTGCCTCAAAATGAAGCTAAATAGCTGCCTCTGAACTGCAATACGATTATGAGACGAACCAAGCGTAAGCAAGAACACTTCGGTACTTGGGTGTGGACGAAACAATTTTCTGATCTTGAGGCGTGTGGATTGTTTGCAGACAGGATAGGGCGGTGTATTGTAATTGCAAAAGGAAGCTCATACATTCATATACCTAACATGTTGCTCACTGCAGCAGTTAAGGCGAACAGTCAGTTGACTTGTGAACAGGATGTCCACCCCATGACATTTAAGCTTTACTGTCATATATTTTTATCATCCATTCTCATAGATCTGAGCACACGACAGCTTTTTCCCCCTTTTTTAATGAACATAAGATATATTGCGACAGAAGTATGTAAATGCCGGAATACCAGGCGAAACCCCATGTAAACAGTTGCATCGACATAGAAAAATACATTAATTAAAAAAAAACCAGAACGCTCTTGCTTTGAGGTGGACGAAGGGATAGCTGTAAAATCCTGACTCATGTTTAGCCTGTATTGTCACTGTCTTCTCTTCATCCGTGCTTGTCTTCCCGCCTGACCCAGTCGATCGTCGGATAACTTTTACCTGGCTGACATAACTGAACAAACGTGACATAAGCGTCAGACGGCGATGATTTCACAGCCGCTGTTAAATAATAGAAAACGAAAACAACTCCTGCCTTGGTGACTCATCTGAGAATTCCATTTTGTCTCAAATTTGTACAGGTTAGATAGACGTGAGAAACCTAGCAGAAATAGGGCTCTCAAGTCTGCAATGTATGTAAAATAACTTGAAGCTATTGGTCTTTCCAAATTTCCTATATGATCCCTGCCAATAACACGCTCAAATGACAGCGATGAGAATCTATGATAATGACCACAATGATCTACAAAAACTGACCTGACCAGATCATTTTCTGGGAATATTTCTTCCTCTACATACAACAGCTTCCAAACTTAGTAAGAAAGAAAAAGTACATTCTGTGTAACGCCAAACCAAGACACTGCAGTCAACAGTCGATATATATATATATATATATATATATATCATTCCCACTGCAATGTTTCTTAACGTGAAGGTAGGTCACTTTTTTATGCACCTCAATTATGATCTAATTTAGATCCCACATCCGATGGTATGCTAAAGCTGTAGCATGTGGGTAGAATGCAAACGGTGCTTTTGTCGAGCAATGAAACGGGCCTTCGATTGTGGCGATACGCTAAAAACGGTCTGACCACACCCCTACTCCATGAAACGATTTACAACAGGGTTATGTTAACATACCGCATACACTTGGAAAAAACAACTCGGTATCAACTCTGTGCCGACTGCTGCTGCAGATCCAAGTACGATGTTAGCCGATAAACTGTTGGCTACGGGGTGTAAAAATCAAGATTTTTGACTAATACTTTTTTTGATTAATTAGTAATTAGTAATTTTGTCATACCCCTTTGTTCGTAAATTGTAACTCCATTCTCTGCGGGGCTGCAGCTCGACCAGGGTTTTTTTAAGATTTCTCAAATATTGACCCATGAGTCAAGTATTCCAAAGTATATAGGAAGAGGAGTCTTGCCAAAAGTGTGGTTGTCTGGAAAAAACAAATCAAGTGACACTGTTGTTTTTGATTTCTATATATATATAGTACAGTTCTTTTTTGTTGAACCTAAAACGTATGCTGAATAAGACTTGATTAATTGAGATCATCATCATAATCAAAAATTCAGCAGAATTAGGTATGTGCATTTCTTCAATAAAAGAGAATTTGATATGAATATCAATGCAAGAGGGTGATGATTCGATTTGATATGGTGTGGTGGAATTCCAGAAGGTATAATGTAATGAGTTTGTTCTGGTCATTTTAAAGTACAAGTGAACTTGTCAGTGGGCACTGTAAATGTGGCAATTCCTTCAAAGATATGTCTCGCTCTCCCCAATAAAGGATGATTCCGTTTGCATCTATTTATATCACAATTCAGTTTGATTCAATGCACTCCCATTTTATTAATCCTGTTTTTCTGATCAGAACTTTGTTGGGGAGCATATATTTCCATCACATTCAAGCCAATCTTTTCGTGTCTTGCATGTATTTAATCAAGCCGTTTAACCAATGGATGCTATTGCATCACTGATGCCAGAGGCACAGGGGATTGCCAGTAATATTACCAAGAATCCTGAGAAAAAATATATATTCAATCCTGCTTTCTGAGTCCTTTTCACTTTCTCACCCCATAAAATAAAAAGTGTGTGTGTGGTGGGGGGGGGGGTGTCTCACATTCCCCAACATGGGGTGTGAATACCATGCATGCAGAATAGTGGTGATTCAGCTGAGTGGGTAGGTGGCTTTTGAGTACTGCTTTTCCACGGCAATTGCACCTAAAAACCAAATTGTCCACAACTATACACATAACGCTAACACTGTGGTGAAAGAATAAAGACGCTGACACATTTTATGGCAGTTTTGAAGTTTCAGGGAGAAAGAAAATCTCTTGTGTTGTGGCTTAATACTAACTGGTGACAATTATTTACAATTACGGTAGCTGAAAAGTAGTGACCCGACATGAATATTTGGTTCCAACAGCAACAATATATGTTCACATTTACACATTTACAAGTACAACACATTTAAAATACAACACCGCTGTCGTATTTTAAATGCATGAATAGTGCCTGACCCCTTCCACATTTGTACAACAGCAAAGTCTCAGAAGGTGGTCTCCTCCAAGTCATGAGCTCAGCTAAAATGAGAGCAGAAGAATGTCTTATAAACCTGGCGGTGCGAGACACTCTCTACTTTCTTTGTGTTATGTTCCTCTTTAGTGTGGTAACTGGTATGCAACCGGGCGCAAACCCCTTCCGAAATAATCAGCAAGGAAGTTGGAGAATGTATGGAAATGGGAACCTTCCAATAATTTTAGTGCAGCTACAAGTGATTTGAATTGAGGGCTATATTCGCGCTGGCTCAAATCAAGTTGAGGCCTTTCGAACAGGAGTATTTGTGCTCTTTTCCTCTTCCATGTGGGCTCTCTCAGGGTTCTCTAGCTTCCTCCCACAGACCTACATAATTCAGATGGTTGCTTGGCTCTGCATGTGTGCATGGTGACCAACCTTGGTAGCACTGTTTCTCATTCCCAGCGGCCCTTCTGCAGTGTTTGGTGAATTCATAGAGTATCGTACCAATAACCCAGGTTTACTCATTCACTGCCATTCACGAATTTATCCAGGGATTGAGCGCCATTCCCAAATTTGTTCGCGTTTTGTTTTTTCATGCTTTTGTGCCGATAAAGCGCTGGCCATGGCCATTAGTGTAGTCCTAAAACTCAACATTCTGCGGATCCTGGAATTCAAGTGACAATGACAAAAACCCTGGCACTGGAGTGGACACATTTTTGCACATCTGGCAGTGAATGAGTTAAGACTCATCACATCTGCAGTCACACTGATGCAAGCGGGCACTCAAATTGTAATGCAAAGCTCTTGAGGCTGCGTTTCAAGTTTATTTGACCCAGGTTCCTCAGAGGCCGAAACTTCCTGCTCTGATGGTGTCGAACTTGGAGTCTGATAAAGAGCCTCAACCACATTGCAGAAACTTTGGCTGTTTCCCTGTGCACATTTAGAATGAGTGGGCGGATTTCGTAGAAACACTTGCACAGCATCCACAAGCTCTCTGACTTTCCACAATGGAGGGTCGTAATGCATGGGTCAGGCCAAGGAGAGTTCCATTCTAGCTTTTTGGGAGCAGAACACTTCAAAAATGCGCTAACATTTCCATTTGATTATCTTTCAGACAAATATTTCAGATTGTTTTTTCCTCTTACATTACAACTTGCTTTTCCTGTTTACCAAGAATAGACAACAGAATAATACCAAAGCATCTGTCATGATTAAGACATTCATACTGTGTATCTTCTGGAAAGTGTAAGCGTAAAAAACATGATGTGTTAGCTTCACAGCAAATGTGGCCCAGATGCTCCATGACAGAATCAGCATTTCTTGGGCCATTCATGTTAAGTATACTTCATGTTGTTCTTGTTTTGCAGGTGGAGAAGTTATCTCCTAGTCATTCCAAACATCAGGCAGATGGGAAACATACCGATTGACAGTTTGACCTAAAGCTATATTGTAAAATCTTGGGAATAGTCCTTTTTTCCCCTTCAAGATTTTCCAAACGATTGAATACTGTGCTAGAATGCAAGTAGTGATTCGTTCTCCCTTTGGTCCATCTCCTAAATTAAAGCTTTCTCCAATTTAGTCAAATGAATTTCAAAACGGGTAGCATGCAGCCAAATGTGGTTTTTACGCCGTCCTGGCAATTCTGACATCACATTCATTGTCATTCCTTTCATCACTTTGCTGCTGTGAAATGTAAATTTCTCCACTGTGAGACTAATAAAGGCAAATCCAATCCAATCCAATTGCTTGGCCTCAAAATGAGTCAGTGTCCCTACTGATATTTCAGATGGAATTATTCATGTTGTGATATCACTAAAGTACTGTATCAACATTCACAGAGGCACTGTTGTTCGGAAAGTGACTACGATCCATTTCTATATTTGCTTTTGCTCAAGGGCAGGGCCTTACCAAGTCAGTGTATATGATTTAAGACATCATACTCCTACCACATTTCATAATAGCCAGCCGTCCACCCTCTGTACCACTTCACAAGGTCACGTCATCGCTGCATGTGGATGAAGGACTCCAGCGCCACAACGGCTAGTTCTCTACTCAGTCTTTTCCTGTTGCTGTTAAAAAAATTCCCATCGAGGAGTTGGATACATTCACTAACAAGAAATCTTGAATTCCTTGAGGATCAGATGTTTATATTAAATTCCTGGCACGGCGAATAGTTTTGCAAACCACTCGGCATTGTATTATGCCACATAATAGCATGAGCAACTTAACATGGGTGCTTCCGAGATAGCCAGTATGCTATAAATAGGAAGCAAATGACAGGAACTGCCTGGGTAATTATTCAAACAGAGGATGAGAGTAACCAAAAGGAAAAAAATAAGACAGAGGCTCACTTTTTCAGTTTCCACAAGGACGCACAGTCTAGTGCAATATGTTTCAACATGCTATCATCAAACGAAGACAAATGTGGCCGATTGTACAAGTAAAATGAAAAAAAAAATAATCACCTCAAACACTGACAAAAGTACCGTAGTTTCACGAATGACGCAATACGGTCCCACCATGTTAATATGGGCTTCCCTTCAACTGTGTTTTGTCCCAAAAAGCAGACGTCCAACTATTTGCACTTCTGGTGTGGTTCACCAAAAAGGCGGGGCAAAAGGCTTGATTTAGCTCTCAACAATATTTACATTGACCACACTTGGTGCATATAGCCTTTTTTTTCCTCTGACATTTTTAAAAGTAGCAAGAGATAATTGAAAGTTCATCATAGGTTTCCCTGTTGGGTTCCTCAAAATAAGCCTATAAGATCCATTTCATTCCTAGCCTCCTCGCCAAATACAACATTATAATATAAACTCACTCAAAATGATTGAACGGGTTCCAAAGTCTCTTCATATTAAAACAATGTATCGTAAATGATGAGATGATTCATCCGATTTTTTCCGTGGACTTTTTTTAGGTGTATTTTGGTATTTTGTACTGTTCAATAAACCTCTAAAAATGGGTACTCTTCAAGAAAATGCACATTGTGTACAGTATTTTATTTTATTGAAACAATATCACTCATCTTGCCTCTGAAAGGATAGGATTAAATCGTCCAAAGTCATGTCTGCCTACTCCATGTTTTATCATCACGTTCACAGATTTGGCGATTCTTTTGATACCATAATTACATTGTTCAATTGCACAGAAACTGTCAGAACGCGGCACTCATTACTGTACTCCATTTATGTCAGTATGTCATAAACATCCACACTATCCATAACAAGTCAACCGGGTAATAGCAATAGAAACATATTAAGACAGAAAAATGCAGCTTTTCACCCTGTCACAGCATGAAAGTTTAAATTGCCCCAGATGCACCTCTGCGGTCATGCCAAATGAGTTGCTGAGTGAAAGAAAATTTGCCTTTAAAAACATGAACGGAAAGCTTTCACTGACAAAGCACATAAAACCCAGCACTGCCTTAATTTAGAAGTTTCGGTTGTAAAAGAAAAAAAAAAAACAATTGGATCGCCACATTATCAAGAAAACACCAATAATTTAAACAATAGTAGTTTGCATCTAGAGCAGAGATAGGCAAATGGTATGTGTGTATGTATACACACAGTATATAAAAATATACGTTTTATATATATATATATATATATATATATATATATATATATATATATATATATATATATATATATATGAAAAAAACGATCTATATACAGTGATACCTCAGCTTACGAACTTAATTGATTCACAAAAAGTGTGTGTAAGGCAAAAAGTTCGTCTGCCAAACATATATTTCCCTTTAAGAAACCACTAAAAATGAGAATAATCAATTCCCAGCTCCCCATAAAACATAATTTTCTACTAAATAAGCCTTAAATCTACACAAAATATACCTTATTTTATGTATGATAAATGTGCTATTGTATTGTAATTAAAGAAATAAACTGTACTGTAGAATAAATTTGTTTTATTTATCTTTGTGATATTTGTTGATGTAGTTGCCTCTTGATATCCGAGTGAAGTTGTCGTGCTTTCTCGGCAATAATACCTTCACTCACACTGTCCCCTGCTATCTGCTTTTCGTTAATCCAAATCAACAGAAGTTTTTCAACCTCTTCTATTGCGTGAGACCGTTGCTTAGACAACACAGAAACACCCTTAGCCACACGTAGCAATGGTCACCTTAGGATACTGGTACTGGGACGCTAAATCACACAAACGCACACCTTGTTCGTGTTTTGCGATAATCTCTTTCTTCTGCTCGACCGTAATTTTCTTTAATGTCTTCTTAGGTGTAACACTAGCCTGTGTTGGGGTCTTTTTCGGTCCCATAATAATAATAATAATAATAATAATAATAATAATAATAATAATAATAATAATAATAATAATATAATAATAATAAATACATTTCAAATGTACTACACACGATAAAAAAAAACATGTCTGCACTTAAACAGAGGGGGTGTGGAAAACTAGTCTGCCAGCCACCGTGTCACTGTTCAACCGTATGGTGTGGTGTTCATTCGCCGAAAACTAGTCCACCAGTCACGTGGCGCAGTGTGGTTTGGTTCGTCCGCCGATAACTAGTTCGTATGTCAAGATTATATTCACGTGAATTTAATGTTCGTAAGGCAAAAAGTTTATAAACTAAAGCGTTCGTAAACTGAGGTGTCACTCTATATAGTTTTTTAAGACAACCCCCCAAAATTCAAAGAGCGCTGATAAACATTAAATATGTGTTTTACACAAAAACAACTGTGGGTAAATGGGAAACACATCCTGGAAAAAATAAAAGTGGGCAAAAATATTTTTCAAAAAAAAAAATCAACCCCACTCCGTCAAAAAAGTGCTACTTTGCGGCTGCCGGACTGCAAATCGGCGACTGTGGTTTTAGGTTGCATGTCATCATTCACCGCTAGATGGATAATATGGCTTAGTTGCACGATCACCGTGTCTCATTACTGCTTGATACATGATTTGGCCAAATCATTTATTTTATTTTATTTTATTTTAGGGTTATAAGGCACATTTGTAATGTTAATCAGGACAGTCATTAAAATTTTGATTGACTTGATTTTTTAACTTTGCTGTTCAATAGTAATGTGCAATCCTTGAATAGTAGTTTAATGCGAGAAGCCTTCGTATTGAGAAAAATAATAATCTGGGGGGGGGGGGTCACCGTATTTAGTTATTTTGTATTTTGTTGTTTGTTACAACTCGTTTGTGAATGGGTAAGGATAGTGGATCTTTTCTGCACACGTGTGTATTAGCTAAAAAAGTCATTTATTAAAAGCACATATCTTGCATATTTGCACTTTTTATGTCCATATCTAAAACAGTAAGTTTGTTGTTTCTTTTTATTTGAATGATGTATCTTCCAGCAGGGAGAGTTGCAAAATCATGCAGGAGGACCTTCAAGACCTGAATGATCTAAATGATCTAAATATGTCCCCAAGCCCAGTAAAGATTGTGAACCAAGTGAATTAGAGTAGTATCAATAAAGTCGAATATATCCCAAAAGGTCAATATACTGTAACGATTCCGTTCTAGCAGTCATTTGGTTGCGCATTGGCACAGATGGACATAAACAGCGTTTCCCGTCATGAGCGTCTGCTTACCATATACCATTGGAATATTATATTTCCATCCATCGAACATGCACGTCTCCAGTTACGAGCCATCTGTCATTCGAGTTAATTAGCGTCCCTCCAGCTTTCCCGTTCTCAGTTGCCGCATCAGACACGGAAAGCAAAGTTAAAACAAATTGACTCGAGAAAAGGAGCAGAATATCGTGTACTTCAAGGACTGAATGAAAGACACAATATTTTACGGGGTTATCTGCTCTTCTCACCCGCTCGGTAGTGCTGAGGTGCTGCTGTTGTCCCGGCAGGATGCAGCCGACGCGACTGCCTGGACTCACTAAGTAGCAGCTGGCCGCTGGATAGGTGGAGAGCGTGGCGCAGTACAGGAGAGACTTGTGGGAAATGTAGTGTAATCGGTGCTCTACTGCGTCGTGTCCACATTTAAAACCCACCTGTTATTTAAAATATATTTCAGATAATGTAAAATAGCTAATTAACAGAACGCAGATAATCCTGACCGCCGTGTCTTATTGAAAGCGTTATTATCAAACCTGTGTGCAAATAATTACTCCACTTGTGACGCGAAAATTAGCTTTAATTGTTTAAATTATGATTATGTCAACCGTGTTTAGTAATTTAAAAATCAAATGAACAAGCCTCCAAAATAATTCCTAATGGAACGAATCTGCCGCTCTTCCTTCAAAACTACATTTACCTAATACTGTACTGTGTCATTGACCAACATGGCGGCCTCCACGATAGCTGCTGAACCTTACGCCTCTGATTCTAAAGGTTCTCCAGCTGATCCGAGCATGGAAAGCCCAGCGATTCAGTACAGTATGGTCCTGGAT
Source organism: Hippocampus bargibanti (assembly GCF_051943395.1). Classification (NCBI taxonomy): domain Eukaryota; kingdom Metazoa; phylum Chordata; class Actinopteri; order Syngnathiformes; family Syngnathidae; genus Hippocampus; species Hippocampus bargibanti. Next base: position 6,855,027 of record NC_142749.1, on the reverse strand, counting down.
TATCTTATTGGGGACAAAAGGACCGTGAAAGACTTGAATCCCGGTGTCATGGGAGGACTCCCAGTGCCTCCGAAAAGCGAGGAGCAGAAGCGAATAGAGAGGGCAATGGAGAGTTGCGCTTTCAAGTCCGTGTTGGCCTGCGTCGGAGGTACAGTAAATATTACGTTTTTTCAAGTGATCGTGCCAAAAACTAAACAACTTTGTGCAAACCACCAGAAATGTTCTTCTATCATTGCTTCCACGAGCTACTGTCTGATTCGAAGTAAAACAATGTCTGTGCTCATTTATGTGCAATGGAAATCGAAACGGGGATGCACTTTGAGCAATACAACACAGAAAAAATCAATTAATTCACCAACCCAAGCTAGAATAAATGAATTTCAGAGGTCTTTATAGATAATTTGTACGTATGTTATAAACGGCTCGGTGTTTTGATCATTATAATTAAACGTAACATTCACAATATCAAGTCGCTGTTTACATCTTTGTTTTGCACAGGTTTTGTCCTCGGAGGAGCCTTTGGTGTTTTTACTGCAGGCATTGACACAAACGTTGGTTTTGATCCCAAGGACCCTCTGAGGACCCCCACAGCACGTGAAGTCCTCAAAGACATGGGCCAGAGGGGCATGTCCTACGCGAAGAACTTTGCCATCGTGGGTGCCATGTTCTCCTGTACAGAGTGCATCATAGAATCGGTATGTTAACGCGACAAGTGTTTATTTTGTGCACAAAATGCAGGATAGAGTAGAACACCACTTCCTAAATATGTGTGGAACACAGCACTTTGACATTGGATTGGATTTACCGTTATTAGTGTTGCAGTGGAGATATTTATATTTCACAGCAGCAAAGTTGTATAAGGAAGAGGAAAGTAAAGAAAAAAGTAGAAAAAAAAACATTGATTAATATAAGTTACACACTAATAACCTCATTGTCAATAGATGAGAAGGTTTCTTCAGCCGTCATCTGTACAAAAGTGAAGGTTTCGGACGTTTCGCCTCCTATCCAAGAGGCTTCGTCAGCGAACTAAAGTCTGACTGGTCGTATCGGCCCCATTTATATATCCCTAATGTCCAGACATGGTGGCGCCGGACACAGCTATGATAGGTCCCTACTCTCAGGTTGGGAGGGGCGGGGGACCCCTCCCTGTGGCCCCACTGATTGTTCCTACATTCCTGACTAACGATTGGCCTATTACCCCCACTGCCCCCGGTATCACCTCATCAGCATAACGACCCTCATCAGCATTGCGAAAGTTGCCTAACCTGTTTTGCCTGAGCAGGCTATTGTATGAACGATAAATGGGGCCGATACGACCAGTCAGACTTTAGTTCGCTGACGAAGCCTCTTGGATAGGAGGCGAAACGTCCGAAACCTTCACTTTTGTACAGATGACGGCTGAAGAAACCTTCTCATCGATGGACCACTCCTGTACGACTGAGAGCTTACACAGACTCATTGTCAATAATATGTTGTGTTAGTCATTTTGTTATTTTTAAATCTTTGGACCCTGAAAATGCAATTCCACCCATACTATTAGATTTAATTTTTAGATAAAATTACATTAAGTTCACCCCCGCAACCCGAATGAGGATAAAGCGGTCTGAAAAATGGATGGATAACTTTATAGAAAATATTTTTCATAAACTTGGAATGATTTGACACCACCAATAAATGATGGTACAGTGGAAGTCATAAAGCATAGAAGATTTATAGTAATACATTAGCTTTCGTCACTATTTAATTTTTTTTACCTGTCCACTGTAACCAAAGTCACGTTTTTTTGTCCTCTCCGCATAATTTTGTTTAGGACAAACAGAAAGTCCCTAAATAAAAGCTAAATATAAAGAATAAAGGAGTTGTGGGTCAAATTCTCATGTGATGTGCATACATGGCACAATATGTAACATGAAAATAAATGTATTTTAAATGTGACATATAAAGACATGGAATTGCTGAAAAATAATGCCATAATGTAACTCCACAATGTCGTTCTTAAGAAGTCTTTGCACACATTTTCAGGATTTCTCTCATTTATAATGCAAAGAAACTCACATGGTCTTTAAAGGCTGCGGTGTTCATTTACTCAAACATTCATATACGATGAAATAATGAATGAATAAATAATATATAGCCTTTGTCTTCCATGTTTTGTCAGATACATTTTAATTTGTCTCATAACACATTGAGACACTGTTTACTTTTATCCAATTTTATTTACAGCACAGAGGCAAATCTGATTGGAAGAATGCCGTTTATAGTGGCTGTATAACTGGAGGAGCAATCGGGTTTCGTGGTATGTAATGCCATGTAGATCACATACTGCACAGGTGTCAAAGTCAAGGCCCGGGGGTCAAATCCGGCCCACCACATCATTTTTTTTCGGCACGCGAAAGCAAATCAAACTTGTGAAATTCCATGATGCTTGCTAAAATCCTAAACAAAATTTCATATTTTTGGATGTAAACCACAATAACAGTTATTATTCTTGACTTCAGATTTGAAAACTAGTTATTCGTTAATTTGTTGTGCCCTCAATATGTAGTGTGTGGAGGGGATTAAACATTCTAATGGCTTCCCCATATTCATAACGGCCCTCGAGAGGAAAGCATAACTACAATGTGGCCCGTGGCTAAAAAAATGACTTTGACCCCCTCTGATATATACTGTATGTAATATATATATATATTTTTTTGTAATCATGTTTTTTCCACACTTGTAGCGGGTCTGAAAGCCGGTGTCCTAGGATGTGGAGGCTTTGCCGCTTTTTCTGCAGCCATTGAGTATTATCTGCGGTGATGCTCGAAAGTGACTTTCTGGACAAAGAATTAGTCCCTCCAGACATGGCTGTGCAGAACAACTCTAAGGGACCATGACATAATGGTCTGCAAAGGGCAGCGCGATGCAGCAGCCCACTACAATTCATTATTGGTTGGGTTTCTGTGATTGCTGGAAGTGGACAGAAAAAGATACCTATTAATGACTTGTTTTCTGATTGTTGGAAGATCAGCGTGTCCATTTCTATCAATATGTTAAGAATGATGAGTTGGGGAGAAACCCTGGCCACCTTCATTCCATTCTTCTTTTCAGTGAGCAATGTTGATAAGAGTGTTTACGTGAAAACAATGTACAGTAAAGTCTCGTTATATCGATATCGGCTATATCGATAGTCCCGGTTATATCGAACACTATTTCTATGCACGCACGGAGAAAATTACATGCAAACAGGGTCGGATATATCGATAGTCCAGGTTATATCGATATTTTTCGGACTCCCTTGGATATCGATATAACGAGACTTTACTGTAGTCATTTGAGAAGGTTTATATTTAAATTTACCAGAACCTGTGACCACAAACACAGCTCATTGAGGTGGATATATTTGCTTTTCAGATTTTAAGGTTTGTCATGCATTGTGACGTGTTATAAATATTACATTTCCTTAAAGTCGTGATGAAATTCGTTACATGAAGACCTCTGATTTGCAGCAGATGCAGAATGGCATAATTTTGAATCACAAAATCCGAAATTGCCCAACAGTAGTGAGGTTGGCCAAATATTTCGGGGGGGAGGCAAAACTGATAGTATTTACAATCTACGTTGAAAGTAACAAAAAAACGAGACTCTGCAGGAGGTGCAGTCAACACTTTACCCGAGAATTTCTTGTGTACACTATTAACGTTGTGGAAGAAATCCAATGAAAACTCCATGTGTGTGCTTGCCTCCACCTATTATCAGTACTTTTTGACTCTGCTTCCCTCATGTGGCCGTTTTGGGAAATGAGGTCACAACCTTTATGTCAGTTTTTAATGTTAACTGCAGTTAAGGCAGCTTCCATAGGCTAAATTCATGTCAAGTGAGCCGCCACTCATCGTGTACATTATGGTAAACTGCCGCAGACAAGCGGCGTTGGGCAACTCCAAAGTCAAATCCGAGTCAATTAACGCCTGAACGTCAATTATTTGGATTAAAATAAATATGTAAAATAAGTACTTTCTTGCCTTTTTTTTCATTAATTATAAAATAAATCTTAGTTATCCTGCAACCACACCAGGTTGCCAATACGTGAAGGCACCGGTGTCCACATTACTGGCGTTGATCTAACGTTCCATTTCAAATTAGAATGCCTCTCAAATATGAAAGTTTGACCTCATTTCACGTGATTATTTGAAAAAGAATAGCTGGTTTCCCTCAACCAAATGCGGTCTGGGGGGCATTAAAGCATTACAGCTAACTAACCAGACCACCGTTGTACGGAATTCAACAAGGCCTCTGAAGTGACAACATGACCTGAGGTATGACCCTTTGACCTGCATGCCAAGTTTTTCAGCAATTTTTAAAACTATAAAAAAGGAAATAATCCTCCTTATCCCTCAACCAGACGAACACTCGGAGACACTACTAGCATGTTTTACTACTGCGGTCAAGCCAGCCTCCACTCGCAAAATCAAAGTAAAGTGAGCCGCCACTTCGATTGACCACACTGTGCATTACGGTAGTCTGCGGCGATCACCACCTTCAAAATAAAAGCTTAACGAGTCCATGCCCGGCAGTGGTTTGGATGTAAATTAAAAAAAATGGAAAACAAGCGTATTCTTGGCTGTCGGGTAAGGATCACATTAACTTAAGAAGAATAACTCTCAAAAAGGTGCCAAAGCGCGTTCTCAAGCGGAGACAGAAAATAATAATAATGATGATGATGATAAAAGTAAAATAAACACCATCATAGTTGAGTGCATGCTGACGTTATTTTTCATTAATGTTTTAAAAAGTCCTAAAGGGGAAAATATTCGATATCTCTGGACTAAATCAACACCAGGGTAAACTATAGCACACCAGCTATCACAACAGACCACTCTGATACAGATCTGATGTTTTATTTTGAATAACATTACCTTTATTATTATTTATTATTATTATTATTATTATTATTATTATTATTATTATTATTATTATTATTACAACTACGACTACTTTTTCAATCGCCATTTGAGAACGCATCTTGGCACCTTTCTGAGTGTTCTTATTCTTTCCTAGGTTAACGTTATCCTAGACAACAGCCTAGACACCGCTTGTTTTACATATATTCTGTTTATTTAATCCAAACCACTGTTGGGCATGAATTCGTTGCGATACTTTTATTTTGAAGGTGACCAACGCCGCTCGCTCGTCGCTCGCTCGCTGCAGACTATCGTAATGCACAGTGTTGTCAAGCGAAGTGGCGGCTCACTTGACTTCGATTTTGCGAGTGGAGGCTGGCTTGACCGCGGTGTTTTACTCGTCAATCACGCCCCCCTCCCCACTTTGTTTCTGACATCACACGCAGCGGGACCTGCTCAATGGGAACAAGTCAGGAAACTCCGGCTTGATAGGCATTCACTGCAAAAAAAGCACATCGTCACCAACTAATAACGAAAGCAATGGCTACAGAAAGAGAAAACTCAGATGCCGAGATATCAATCACGCTTTCTGAAGAGGAAGATAACGTGACTGAGGTAGACGTTTTCCTTGATTCCACGAGCGATGAGGAGGAGTTGTGGCGCTTGTCATCGGATGAAAGGTACATTTTGTTTTGTAGTTCCGTTTTAAACTCCACTTTAACTGTCAAGACTTGTTTAGAAACAAAGCGCGTATGCCATTTGCCACACGCGCGTCTGCGAGAAGCTAATTTGGATAGGACAATATCACGCACATGGCTGTCAAACTATCGCTCGTTGCATGTCGTCATTTGCGGTTGCCGTTCATGATGCGTCCATTTCCACGATGCTTCATTGTCGGGAGGTGCTGAGACCTGTCTCGCTGATATTGACACTCGTCAATCACAGATCACATTGAGACGACCGACAACCATTTAAACTTCCATTCATATACAAACGGCTTGGGTACAGGCAGCGTGACTGCTGCACCAAAGTCAGGCATTTGAACCGCGACAACATCAGTGAACAAAGTAAAAGTATAAATCGTGTTTTTAATTACAGGAGGAAATACAAGGGTAAAAATACAAAAAAGAAAACAAAATTACTTAATGTGAAAATACGAAAAGGAGTCACAACGACCCCTTGTAGGGAAAAGCAGAAAGAAAAGAAGAGTCACAACAATGAAACGAAGAACGATATGCTGTATTGTGATTAAAAGAGGGCCTACTGTCTCACTCCACGGGATATAATAATGAGACTGAATCTAATTAATAAAACAGTAGGTCATGATTATGAGATACCTTCTCATTATTATATATTTGGTCAACTACCAATCGTGAAGCGTGGGCGACACCATATGCTGTAAAAGCACCAATGACAGCATTCCTTACACTTTACTACTGACACGTCCAGTTATTCAAACTAAGTTTAAACATAAATATTAATCATAAATAATAACTCAATGATAAAACATCAAGAATACGAGTGTACATATCCAAAGAAATCGATGAAAAGGTTTCTTCAGCCGTCATCTGTACTTCTTTGAAGGTGTCGGACGTTTCGCGTCTTATCCAAGAAACTTCGTTAGCAAACTAGTCTTACTGGTAGTTTAGGCCCTATATATATATCCCTACTGTCCAGACATGGCGGTGCCGGACTCTGCTATGATAGGTCCCTGCTCTCAGGTTGGGGATCAGAGGACTATGTACTGCCGATTGAGGCCCACTAGTATTATCCCTGCGATGTTGATAAAGTCTTTTCTTGAGAATTTGTTTAGTCTCCCCAATGTACTGCTCTTTACAATTTTCATTTTTACAATGTATTGAATAAACTACATTACTTTGTTTTTCATTTGGCAGCCTATCTTTTGGATGCACTAACGTTTGCCTTAAAGTGTTTATCGGTCTAAAATAAGTAGGAATTTTGTGTTGCCAAAGACTATTTGTAGTTTTTCAGAAACTCCTGCAATATAAGGTACTGCTACTCCTCTTCTTTTTGTATCTTCAGAATTTTTGGTTTCCTTCCCTATTCTTTCTTTCTGACATTTGTTAAATGACCACTGAGGGTACCCACAGTTAGTGAGTGCTCTCCTGATATGTTTTGACTCCTTTTCTCTACCTTCAATGCTCCATGTATATGTGCGATATGTGGTTAAAAACAGTTTTAACCCCTCCAACATTATGCACCATTTGCATGTTTAATTCTGTGATGTTTTTTTAATTGTATTTATTTTTTAGAAAATTGTCGCTAGCTACCAAATAATTGGATTTAGAACAAATACATGCTTTGTTTGTTTTTTTTCTATAGTGTGTATTGCCACAATGATACTGATGAAGATGGGGACTATCAGCCACCAAGAGCCACCACTACTACCAGGGAGCAAGGTCCCACCACCCGGAACTCCTCCACCACAGTCCTTCAAAAAGGACCCTCGACGTCTTCACCAGCAGCATCATCTGCAATCAAACGCAAAAAGACCATGTGGAAATCAGCCCGCAACAAGCGCCACATGTCTGAATCGACAGAGAGGTGGCACTGTAAGGAGGAGAGTGACACCATTCCAAACCCTCCCCCTTTCACACCCGCCAGAACCCCCGGGCCTACGTTTGACATCTCCACCCAATGGTCTCCCCTGGCTCTTTTTCAGCTTTTTTTCAGTACATCAGTTGTTCGCACTATTATAGACAATACAAATGCGAACGCCGAGAAAAAACAGGCGAAGGCAAAGACATTCCGCTGGAAATTGCTCACTGTGCCTGAGTTCTACGTCTTCATTGCTGTTGTCATTTTCACTGGCATTGTCAAAGTCCCTCACAGGGATGACTACTGGACGAAAAGATGGCCGTACAACTTCAGCTTCCCGAGAAAAGCCATGAGCAGAGACCGCTTTGAGGCCATATTGTGGTCGCTGCACCTCAGCGACCCAAACGACCATGATAGAAATAAGAGGAGAGAATGTATACGCTTAGACGATCGGCTGTTCAAAATCAAGCCGCTTTACACAGACATTGTTTCAGCATGCAAAGCCAATTTCCAACCCCACAAGAATATTTCGATCAATCATCGAGTGGTGCCCTCATCTCAGATCGCCACCAAACAACAACGTACAAAGGGCAAAGCCTCAACACTGGCTTTCAAACTATTAGTTTTGGCAGACTCTCTCACTGCATACACGTGGAACTTCCTTGTATGCTCAGAGAAGAGCGTGTCTTCCGCCAATGGCCAAAGTCTGCGTGATCGAACAATAATGGACATTTTGGATCCGCCACGGCTGGGAGGAGGCTATAAACTTTTCGTAAAGCATTTTTTCTTCAGTCCCACCCTCTTCCGGGACCTTCACAAATTCAACATTGGATGTTGTGGCCCCATTCGCAAGAATCAAGTGGGTTTTCCCAAGACTACGGAAAATGATCTTCCCGCAAAGGCTGAAAAGGGAGATCTGCGATGGTTGAGGAAGGCTGACCTCCTCTTTGTCAAGTGGATGGGCCCACAAAAAGTGACCATGTGCTCTTCGCTCCACGTGGCATGCAGTGGGCACACCACAAAGACCAAAGTCAAAGTGAATGGTGGGCGCCAAATGAAAAGAATCACCATTCCTGACGCCGTCCGGGACTACAATCGACATAAGGACATCGTGGATCTGTCCGGCGCTTGCACTGTCCATCACAAGACCAGAAAGTTGTACAAAACGTTTTTTTTTCAATGTGTGGATATTGCACTTGTCAATTCCTTCATCCTCCACAAGGAGCTGATTGCTCTACAGAACCGGCCTACAACGCAAAAGCCCATGACTCAGCAGGTCTTTCGTGAGAAGCTGGCTGCAAGCATGCTCAATCTGAATGGAAAGACCCCACACACACCACCACCACCGGCCGCAGGAGCAACAGAAGCCCCAGAAGCCCAAGTCACCTGCATGCCCATATTTTTTCAAGGTAACTGTAGGAAATACTGCAGAAGGTGTCACGGCATGGGGATGACCAGGGTCAAGACATCAGTGCACTGCAGAAAGTGTGAGGTCCCGCTGTGCTTCACACAGAAAAAAAACTGCTTTCAGCTCTGGCACGATGAGCAAAGTTGAAAAGTCAGGATGCCCCCACGAAAGAATATACAGATATACGGTAATGTGTGTACATTTCATTTATAAGCGCCTTTCAAAACCCTCAAGGACACTTTACAGTCACGGGATATTTTTTCTGCGGGTGAGCATACATATCATGTTATTCATTCAAAATCTGAAGTATCTGCAAAATTATTAAACCTCCCGAGTGGTGTCGTGACAGGGAGAAATCACCAGGAGCGCTTTCATAACTGTTTTTATTTTACTTGGATTGGATTCGCCTTTATTAGTCCAGCAGTGGAGAAATTTACATTTCACAGCCGCAGTTATGAAAGTAAGAGTAAAGGAAAGGAAAAAGTAGAAAAACAAAATACAGAGCTGCTGTAAAGGGAGCCACTCTGCCATCTTGAAGTCAATCAACAACAAAAACTAAATAACAAATAACGTGACACAACACAAAGACACAGACAGTCTTCAATCTTAAGCACTTTCTGCACCTTTCTTGTATGAAGCAGTTCGAGATGAAAGATGAGAAGATCAAAGCATCCTTTTCACCAGTGGAACAGGGACGTCATGGGAAAATGTGCATGTCTGCTACAAGCTAAATGTTGAAAGCAAACATGAAGCTGTAGCATCCATTGGCAAAAAGAAATTGTCCTATATCTCGTCTCACGTAAATTCGCTTCAATTCCTAGCTGCGACAGTTCCACATACGCATTGGCGCTCTGCGCTGACACGCCTTTCTTTTCATCAAGCCATGCATCCATCCAGCCGCAGACTTAAAAGTGTTATTTGACTTCATAGTATTAATAATTTGATTGCACTTAAAAGTATTAATTATAAAGATATTTTCATTTATCCGTCCACGCCAGCGACATGCAGAGCGATTAATGGTGCCATTTATGCAACAGAGTAGGTCATGATTTACTGTGAGTCTAATGAATGAAACACGTCCAAATTTCACACTGTGATGAAATTGAAGTGAGCTCAGCAACTTTTAATATTCATACTATATGAGACGTTGTGACATTTTTGATTGGTGGTGTGCTTTAAGATTTTCATGGCGCCATATTTTAAACACTCAACTTAACTCAACTGTATTGATAGAGCACTTTAAGACAACCGCCGCTGTACATGGAGCAAAAAAAAAAATATATTCATACAACAAACAATAAGACAATCACTTAATAACAAAGTCGCTCAAAAAAGTAAATTGTAAGTCTCATGCTGAGTCAAAGAATAAAAATTAGTTTCAACATGAGTTGCACTTAATGTCAGCTTGCTGTTCATCAGTTTTGTGCCGTCCTTGTATGATAATGAATGTATTTATGAAAAGACCACATACTTTGTCAGTATTTATATTTTATCATACTTTTTACTTTACAATTTCTTGTGATTGATGAAAAGGTTTCTTCAGCCGTCATCTGTCCTTCAAGAAGGACAGATGACGGCTGAAGAAACCTTTTCATCGATGGACCACTTCGCTACGACTCAGAGCTTACACAGACGAATTTCTTGTGATATTTGTTCACATGTATAATTTTTTGTTTGTTTTGTGCTTCTCGTTTTATATATCATGAGTTCTCCATTTCATTTATTTTGTATTTTTTGTCAGCATTATTTAATCCCTTCAACATCACTTGTGACAATATTATTTGTTTGGACAATGTTGGTCATTATTAGTATTTTTTCATCCTCATTTGCATTACAATTGTTATTTTCTTTCTATGCAGTACAATATCCCAGTTATTCTTCTAATCTAGTCAGCCATTTTTGAAAAAAAAAATGGATTTCTCTGTCTGGACACTTTTATGCAGAGCTATCTTGTTTCATTTTTCTGTAATTGTCATAATCAGTGGATAATGGAATTTGATCATCAATGTCATTTACCAATTTTGTACTTCATGTATTATCTAATCTACTGAAAATATCGAATAAATTAAAGATGAACATGGTTTCTACTGGAGGAACATCCCTTATCATCAATGGCAGGTGGAAAAACAGAATATTACACAAAAAAGTGTGTCCAATTTTTAAATGATAAATTCATCCTGTGATATATTGCAAATTATAATGTGAAATATATTTATAGCGAAACCTGTATCACCACAAATAAAGGACAATTTATGTGGTACTGATTTTCATAATCAACACAAGTGCACCATGCAATTCTTATTTAATCTCTTCCGACAGCATGAGTGTCTTTGGGCTGGTCGATGCGGTATATGAACTCTGCAGGGACGAAGTAGCCCAAATACTCCACGCTGTCAGGTGTGGTGTCGATGTAATAGTGGCCACCTTCTCCATGAGGACTGAAGCAGTGAGTATGCTCCACACGTAAGTCAAGTCCCTTCATATAAAACACACAAATGAAACATTGATACAGACAATTTGGGGGTTCACGGTCGCATTGTTTTCATGACTGTGGTGATTCCAAACTACAACCAATTTATAGATTATCATATTTTCCGGTGTATAAGGCGCACCCAAAAGCCTTGATTTTCTTCAAAAGATGATCCTGCGCCTAATACACAGGTGCACCTTATATGTGAAGTAATATTGAGCCACAACAGGTCTTGCAACGACGACTCCATTTCCCCCCATAGAAGAAGTAGTGTGTAACCTAGCCTCTATTGTAGCGCCTTATATTGTGGTGTGCCAAATATTTGGAAAACTTTTATATATGTATCTATTATATTTGGAACATGTTTTTCCTTCATTGAAGGTGGGCCTTATACTCTGGTGCGCCTTATATATGGAAAAAGTTTGACAATACACCATCCATTGGGAGTGCACCTTATACTCCGGTACACCTTATACACTGAAAAATACGGTATTTAATAATGAGATCTGATTGAAATAATGTAATTTTTAACCTCCTTTTAAGGAAGCACACGTGGTTCTTTGCTGTCTGTCATTTATTTGGAGGGCACTGTAGAACAAAATGGAATCAGGTGATCTGGCAAAGCGCACCACCGAGCCGAATACCCTCCTCAAAGCCACAAAAGGCATGTTAACAGCAAATGCCACGTTACATACAACCTACGCAGATCCTTGTGAAAACAATTCCAAATGACGAAGATGAGCGCAGGATTCAAATGATGATATAATAGCATAATAGTGTGCCTTATACACCAGAAAATACGGTACACAAATGCAAATACAGTGTATCAACTTCACGTTTGTTGCTAAAACACCAACATTATAAACCATATAAACTTTCCAAAACGTTAAGCTACTGCAATTTTTTATTTATTGTTTGTTTATTACCAAGCCCCTATTTAAAAAAAAATAAAAGCAATGGTGATGAAATACTTTTTGGCACTTTTTGGTAGTACATAACATTAATTGATGAGATTGTATACTCACAGGATCTTTGGATACAAGCACTGACTGGCAGATGAGTGGGGCTTTCACCTCGAAGTGTTTAAGCCAGCTGTTGACCTCTTCATTGGAATTGAGCGGACACGCCGAGAACTCTCTGGGCTGTGCAGAAACGGTAAGCATGAGTCTCATTATGCTTAGCTTTCTATGCAGGGAAATGCTATTTTAAAGGAGACACCGAATGCATTTCCTAATATTTTAAAACGGTTAGGGGTCGAACTACAACATTGTGTCACGACATGTTTTTGTCAAAATGGCACCTCACCCGGGGGGAGAAAAATCTTGATTTTTAGGTCATACTTCACACCCCGTTGCTGTGTTGCTAAAATGAGTTCATATTTCATTACAAGCAAGTGACTGTGAATCTAAAAAAGTGACCGCGAACTGCCCTCATGGAGGCAGCACATGGCCATCCAAGTCACATTTTGTATTGACCAGTGTAGGTGGCGTCGTGGACAAACCACCATACGCCCCCACCACGTTGACAACTAAACAAATGAATTCATCCTAATCTATCCCTCCAACAAAAATATTTACATTATTGCTTATCATTATCATTGCCTGTTCATTACAATGGGGCAGAAGCACACAACTTCCTGGCATCTGGAGAAATGTTCTTCACATTCATGATTTTATTTGGTAGTACTGTACAGTATAATTTCCCACTTGATGGATAGGTAGGCACCACAGAAATCGAAATATTTACATACAAAAATCAAAGTTTATAATATGTCCCCTATAACTCATTTACTCACGAATTTATTCGGGAATTGAAAATATGACAGAGCACCATTCCCGAAATACTTCGGGTTTTGTTTTTTTCTTCCTTGGATGGCGATAAAGCTCTGGCCAAACCTCTGGAAATGTTATTTCCCTTCCACAAAGGGGCAGCATTTCCATTTTTTTCATGTTAACGCTTTGTACCAGCTTCAGTTATTGTTAAAGCGTGATATAAACAAATATGTTTATATTGATTTGTATCTGGTAGAGCCGCCCCATTTCTTGCTAAGATAACTCCAGACCCATACAATTTAGGAATTAACTCATTTTTCTGATGAAAGACGAGAATCTAAGGTTCATTACGCTGCATTGAATGTTTATGTAGTCCTAAAACTCGATATTCTGTGCCTCCTGCAATTTGAGTGCCAATGACAAAAACCCTGGTACTGGAGTGGACACATTTTTGCACGTCTGGCAGTGAATGAGTTAATGCATTTTACATTTGCTGCGTTAAGATACTCATATATACCATAATGTGGATTTTCGCTTTCCCCTTCTGGATGATGAAAGTCCCCCCTAGTGCCAGGCTTTGATCAGGGTAGTGAGCCTCCAGAGTCTTTCTCAAGGCCGTCACAATACTGTGATCTCCCGTTCTTCTCTTGGCCTGCACCTCAATGACCTGCGCACAGGACGAGATGCTTGTCTTATGATGTTACAATTTGCCCTTTGTAACGTTACAGTCATTGATACCAATGTAAAGTGTGATGGGATTCATACGCAAGCAGCCCCTTGTGGAATCGTTTTAAAGGTGCAATTTAAACGCCCGCTTGAGTTCATCCATGTTCCAGGAAGGTTTAATTGGAGAAAGAGATCATACTAATACAAAATTCTTCTCAGACATATATTTTTTGGGTTTGGGGGGGTTATCACTTTGCCGTTGCTGTACTAGTACGTAGTTAGAATCATGACCATCACCTTTCCTGGCCTCCCCTCACAAGCATAAAAATTCCCCAGCAGCCCAAAGTTGCAATCAGAGAATTTGTCGCTGTATTTTTCTTGCAGACACTGGCCATCCAATGGATTGATGGAGGACAAGTAGCTGCTGTTCACTGCAGGTCTTCCGTCTGCTTCAGTCAGAACCACTGGAATCAACTGGAGTACAAAATACAGCATTTATAATATATAATAAAGATCAGTTTGCTGTCTTTTTAATCTAATCATTTAGATATTACTTTCTTGTTGGTACAGTCCAAATCGTCAAGTTTTTAGGGGGAATAGGACAACATATAATAGCTATAATTATTAGTGGAAAAAAACAATAGCACAATTAACACAATATTGCTGTTTTTGGAGTTTTCAACAAATTAACACAATTTCAGAATGTGGAAAGAGACCGGAAAAGAGACTGGAAAAAAAGAAAACAGTTTTCTTTTTTCCCCAGTGACATTTAGCATGCCTCTTGCGTGCATAGTTTTAAACTATGCAAGCATGCAACATTGCATATTAACTTTTTTTGCCAACTCTTATTTCAGAAGATGACACCACACAGGATTCAAAATTTTTCCGGTTTTACTTTCTAGGTGAATTACAAAACAGTGAAAGCTCTAAAATGGTAGTGGTGCGTTGCTGAAAAATTAGGGGACTACCTCTGCATTTATCCCAACAATCCTCGAGGAAACGGCTCCTGCACCGAGCATGAACGCTCCAGGTAGCTCCAACTCCCTTGATATAGCATTCATGTCATACTCCTATTAAGAAGAGTACGTCAAGATGATCTGACAACACCCAAGCAGCAGTCTGAGTCGGCGAATATTTTGGCATCATTGGGTGACTTCGAAAACAGCGGTACCTTGTGCTTTTGAACCAGAGGAACCAGATAAGGTACTCCTCCCACATCTGTGACCCGCGGACTACCACACAAACCTGAAGCATCAAGTAAACATCACATGATAAAAAGTGCACACAAATTAAATGTGTGTAACGAATGGTTTGATATTGGGTAAAAACATATATATCTTACCCTGAACAGGAAAATTGAAGGGTTCCTTAGTGAGATCTGGACATTGCACAACACTCACTTTCACTTCAGCAAAGTTATCTTCCAGCCCTTTTTGAAATACTGCAAACAGAATAAGTGTTTGATTCTCTCCTCCGAACACGTACTGTGTCAATTATGTTTAAATCCTTACCGTTACGCAATTCTTCAAGGTCTGGAACGTGCAGCTGAGCCTTTTCAGTTTTGCGAACAAATGCCATGACTACATTTGTGTGCAAGTGGGGGAGGTGACCACCAGATGAAATATCCGAAAATGTGGGTGGTGACTGTGTCGGAGCAAAGTGCATACGAATCAAAGATTAAATAAAGTAACTAGAGAAGCATCTGGTATGTGTGCAATCGCCTGCACACTGCGCAGCAAGGTTGGGTCTTGCTATTATCGTTTGTACAGTTTTGTTAATTTTTGTATATTTCTATTTTTAAAATGTACTCGGTGGGTGCGTGTCTCGTGTAATGTGTGTTTAAAGTCCACATTACGGATAGACGACAAAAGTAGAAATGTGACGGATTTCTCTTGATTATTTTTTTCCTCATTGCGGAAGTCACATGATGATGTTTGAAACTACTTCCTTGTTTGTCCGGAAGCACGCGTTCACCAAAACTTTACTGATCAGAAACGCACTGTTCGTTCTCTCGGTAATATAAACCACATCTTGTCACAAATTTTTCTGTTATTTGAATGCCGCCTATTATGAGCGTCCACGTGCTTCCAAAATAAATTCGATTCGGGATCAACTGACGATCCAAACATCGTCCAACATGTCAGAGACACACTTTGATGATGCCCCGACTAACGAGGTGTTAGCAGGCCACATCGTACTGGAAAGGTCTCCTCCCGATTATGTGAAGAAAATATCGCAGTACCTCGAATTCTCTGCTGGCCCGAGTAACCAAAATCGAATACCTGGAGCGCCCCCTGAAGTCGACAGGTAAACACGTTTTGCAATGCTGTATGTATTTTTGACTGCATTCGAAAAATGTCACAGCACGTAACTAAACCAAAATATCACAAAACGGTATACAGTATTGCCATAGATGCATCGTTCCCCACTGAAATGAATGCAAATGTCTTAATTATTCCCCCAAAATTTTTAAACAAAAAAATTGCAGTCTATCTTATAATGTATACAATTGTTCGTGTAAAAACGAATAACATTGTTGTCACAATTTCTCATTTGTAATATGTTTCTGCTCATTCTGGTGTGTGCACCTTAGACACTTTGGGGGTGTACACATCACAGAAAGGCGGGTAGACTGTACTACTTATCAGTATGCAAGAAATATAGTAGTTACTTCCATAGGATAATGAATATTCGCCTGTGACTATTAGTTTGCACTCACAAGTGAAAGCAATGTATTGCCGAAATGAAGACCAAAATCTTGAAAAACGTAGCTTCTCTCTCATTGCACTCATGAACTCTGCTTTGTATGATTGACCCTGACCTAAGCGTCAGGACACAACTTATTTAGCAGCACCCTTATATTTGAATTTGTGATTGTTTCTTTACAGTGATTCTGGGGACAGCCTATTTTTAACACAGTTGCCTGTTGCTCAGCCCGTGAGAACAGTCAGACGCCGGAAATCATCACGGCACACTTTAGCCACAGAGCTTGAGGACAGTGAGGGGGATATTTCGTCCTCTCAGAGTGATGCCAGTGACCACGAGACAAGCAGAAAGAAGAGAAAGAAAAGAAAGATAACGCTACCAAAATACAACTTCTCTTTTCTTAAGGAAAGGAAATCCAAATGCATGAATTTAACCAGCAAAGAGAATCTAAAATTTCATGTAAGGATCATTTAGGTTTATATATCTGTCTATTAATATTTTACAACTTTTATTCTCATTCATTATTTTATTTTATTTTTTTATGCTTTCAGAGTTATGTGATGGGGGGTTTCTTTAAATGTGTCGAGTTCTGGCAGCAAGCCGAGGATTCACATAAAAGTCAACCAACAGTTGACCAAGATGGTGAGGACATATCACCGTTGACGGAGTGAGTTTCTTTACATTATTACATATAGTCATCATATTCAGTCGTTTTTGTTATTCATTAACTTCACATTGGCCATATTCCTAATTAGAGCACAAACTTCAGTTTGTCATTGCACTTTGGAGCATCTGAATTATTTTGGCAAAAGTGAAATGATAGCTAAACACAGATATGAACATTTTTACAATATGTGCTTTGTTTTCCACATTGACAACCTGACTAGTGTTACCTTTATTTTTATGATTTAAATGAAAGCAAATGTGGCATTCATGGTTTTGCAATTTATCTGAACTCTTGCAGAGATGAAGGAGAAGACACATCTGGTGATGAGGACATCCAAGTGGTGGTAAGTAAACTGTCACACTCAAGGAAAATGATTGTGGGGAGTAAATGAACTAAAGTACAGTGGGACCTTGGCTTACGAACTTAATTGGTTCCCAGACAGA
This sequence comes from Hippocampus bargibanti, assembly GCF_051943395.1. Lineage (NCBI taxonomy): Eukaryota > Metazoa > Chordata > Actinopteri > Syngnathiformes > Syngnathidae > Hippocampus > Hippocampus bargibanti. The sequence goes on along the minus strand of NC_142749.1, from coordinate 6,837,456 downwards.
GTGTGTAAGGCGAAAAGTGTGTATCCCAAAAATTAATCTCCCATAGGAAACCATTAAAATGAGAATAATCTGTTCCCAGGTCCCCATAAATCATAATTTTGTAAGCCTTAAAACTACACAAAATATACCTTGTTTTATGTATAATAAATGTGCTATAGTATTATGATTAAAGAAATAAACTGTACTGTACAATAAAGTCATTTTATTTACCTTTGTGATGGTCGTTAATGGCTTGATGGAATGGAGTGTCCGGTTTCGTCAGCAGTAAACACTTGATGAGGAACATAGGCTTCTTTCACCATCTTGAGGAATGATCCCTTGTAGGTGCTTTCTCTGTGATAATTGTATCTAGTTCATCAATTGTGATCTGTTTAGCTGGGTTGATAGCTTTTTGCATCAAGTGGACAGATGACTTGTGCGGGTTATTTGTGGAGCCTGATAGATGGGATATTTAACCTTCCAGTCTACACTCTGCTTTTGAACTATCAAAGTTGAAATGGGTCCACATTTCACTGTTTTCTATCCATTTTCTCACCATTTTACTCGTTTTTTTTTCAGTTTTTTTTTTGTTTCAAGCTCTGTCCTCTCCCTTTCGTCTGTGTGTGGTTTTTTCTCTCTCTCTGTCTGCCTGTCTTTTTAATGTTTAACCCCCCGCCCCCACACACACACACACTGCTGGGTTCTTGGCCAATCACGTGGCTTTAACCGAAAACGCCATTTTGTTTGCTTGAGAACAGCCTCACTCTCTCTCTGTCTGTAACCCATATCCCACTGCTGCGTCCTTGACCAATCACATGGCTTTAACCGACGACTGGGGGCGGGGAATAGAGGACCAAAACAAGCCGGCTCCCATTTTGTTGTGAGAAGAACGGGCTCGTTCGCAAACGACACATCACTCATTGAGACAGTGTGTATCCCGAAAAAGATTTGTATGCCAAGGTAAAATTTTCATAAATTTAACGTTTGTAAACCGAAAAGTTCGTAAGCCAAGGGGTTCGTAAACAGAGGTATCACTGTAGTTCTTTTGGTAGACATTTCTGAATATATTGTCAAAATTTTGAGGTTCCAGTAAAAATGTTTGTCTAACTTTCAGCTACCATATTTTCGTAATTACTTCTAGGCAGTTTTGCAGCATAGTTACTGTGATGCCTTTGAATGTGGAAAAGGAGAGCCAAAGATACTGAGACTCTTATCAATCTGTTGACTGAAACGCATAAACATAATGTACACATGGTTACGGGAGCTGTTGTTTACCACAGCTCACACCACGGCCTACATAAATAGACTGCTCAATTTTTATATTCTTCATGCTTGCAGTTCTATTGTGTTTTCAAATATACACTGTAACCTAAGATGAATAATTGAATTAATCATTATTTGTTTGTTATATCTTGCAGCAAAAAACGCGATTTCTGGCAAAATCCAAAACCAAGTGGCAGCAAGCCTGGCACACACCACTGCAGTTTACAGAGCAGCATGAGGAGGACGAAAGAGCTGTTCCTCAGGAAAAGGAGAAAATAGATCAAATATCAAATGAGGTCCCTGTGACTGTAATGGCTTTAGCGAAAGACAAAAATAATGAACCACTTAGAATCAATGTGGTACAAACACGCACACAGAGACAAAAAAGAACTCCTTTGCCTGAAGAAACAAACATACTTGTTGATGTGACAACTACAACATCTGTAACCTTGGACACTCAGATGACCCAAGATGATAATACAGAAGCCAGCGTCGTCACCTCGGTAAAAAAGAAAGAGCATACGAGACAAGAAAATGAGATGATTAACTTGGAGCTTGACCTCAGCGTAAAAGAATATGCCTCGTCTTCCCTCAGTCGAGATGACCCGACAGAGAAAATCAAGCTAAGAGAGTTTGAAGATGACTCCAGTGTAGTCAGTGAACCTCTCGATCACGAAAGGCGGTTGAAAAAGAAGAAAAAAAAAAAGAAATTGCATCAGGAACCAGGGAGTCTTGACACTCTTGCGGCTTCTCAAAAAACTACAAAAAGACAACGCAAGCTTCCTGAAAATGACACGAGTGATAAAACTGAAGAAAATATGTCTTCCTGTCTGTCTGAGGGAGGAGATCCGTTTAAAACTTCGGCATATGCATTTGCTGACGAAAATGAGATAAGGAGTGACGACAATGATGTGCAACTGGTTAGCAAGAAAAAGAAGATGAAAAAATCAAGCACAAAGATCATACCGGGCGACGAGTTTGTGTATAGACTTGGCAACAAAAACGATAGGACGTCTTCCTTCCTTGTTGCTGATGTGGAGGAAAGCAGGACTGCTTTAGAGGCAGAATTACACAATTCATTCAAGAAAAATAAGTCTGCTGGTCACGGGAGCACAGAAGATTTTGTGGGCACATCATCTAACTGTGCTTTGCTCGAAAACATTAAGTTGAAGCCGAAAGATCAAGTGCGCGACAACACAGAGGAGACTCTGCTTTTTTACACTGAAAAATTCAGACCGCTTAATTCACCACACCATCAAATTCATTATACTGACGATGCAACTTTTAATGAAGCACCGGGCAGGACCGAAGAAGGGGAGGACATGGCCGAAGATGATCCATTAAATGATTTAAAATACCGGAAGAGGAAAGAGAAGAAGAAGAAGAAGAAGGAAAGAGAAAAACTGCTTACAAGTAAGGCTGAACTTCAAAAACACTTGACGTGTGATGACAGCATTCGACGGAAAAAGAGAAAAAACGACCGACATTAACAAACACCTAATCTCGCCCCAGTGACATCAGAGACTGATTCCTTGTCTCAATTGTCCCCATCAGACAGTGTCAAGAAAATGAAGCACAAAAAGAACATCCTCACACGCCAGCTGTATAGTTCATGAGGGATTTTCTTGTTGTGTTTTTTTCCCTTAATATTGATCGTTTTGGCTGAGCATGATTTTAATGTCATTGAAAAACCAACTGGCCTTTTTATAACCTTAAACAAATTCCACAGAATATATGTCCATGTTCAGTGTCATTAACATGTTCATTGCAGTTTTCTAATAATGCACTAATAATGTATTTTCAGTTTATAAAATATGAATGTTTAAAAATTACAAAGAAAAATACACCACAAATGTGACCTTCAACCTATGCAATGCAAGAGAATAAAAAATACAGTACAATGTCCAAGCTATTGCAATTTATTATTAAAAATATTGTAATAAATGTAAAAAAAACATCTAACAAAAAACTCATTTCAAACCAACAAATCTGCTCTAAAAATTAATTCAAAACACCGAGTTTAAAAATAAAATGTAACGATGAAATAAAATGTAACTATTAAAAAAAACACAGGAACTGGGACAGGCTTTAGCTCCACACCGACCCCAAATCAAAACAAGCACTATAAAATGTGGATGGATTGGATTGGATTGGATTGGATTGGATTTGGATTGGATTTAGCTTTATTAGTCTCGCAGTGGAGAAATTTACATTTCACAGCAGCAAAGTTATAAAAGTTATGAATAACTGTTATGTAATTCTGTTTTTTCTGCCCTTCTAAAAAATATAAAAATAAAAAAGCAAAGCAACTGCTGGCAGCTAATTGGTGAAAAAAAATGGGAAATGTCCTTTCAGAAACCACAAGCCGTGCAGTTTTATGGCAATTGCTACTGCAATGTTTGCAAGTAAAGCTTTGCTGAAACTCATCTCTAAGGTTAATATTTAATACAGCCCCTCTTTAGAGGTAAATCATTTTCAGAGATAGTTTATCACCAAAATGTTTCAAACATTTAATTATTATCTGTGGCCATTTGCAGTCCTAAAATTTTAAGTGTGATAATTGTCTCGCTTTTAGATTGGACTGGATGTACCTTTATTCATCTCGCAGTGGAGAAATTTATATTTCACAGCAGCAAAGTTATGAAAGGAAGAGTAAAGGAAAGAAAGAGGTAGAAAAATAAAATACAGGAGCTGCTGGAAAATCAGCCACTCTCGTGGCGCCATCTTGAAGTAAAAAAAAAACCAAACAAATAATATGACAACACAAAGATTCATTCATTCTTCAGCACTTGCTTGACATGAAGCAGTTCTAGATGAAAGTATTTTAGCACTCTCACGCTGTCAGTGCTTTCACCAAGATTATTAGAACCACTTATTTTCACAATAAAAAAATGCAGTGTCAATAAAACTACAGAAACTCAAAAAATGTGGGTGAGCTGACAAGTAAAAACAAGTAAGTCACACTGTACATCGAAAATGTGGTCCTTAAGAATCTAACAAGTTGCCTTTACACATTACAAAGTGTGCTCCATTCAATGACAATATTTTATTATCAGAATTTGGTCAGTAGTTAACCATTTTGTGTTTGGGAGCCTTTTACTGAGCGAGTTGCTTGTTCTGTAGCCACAAAGGGACATAAGTCTTCTTGTGCCGGTCCCAAGCCCGGATAAATACAGAGGGTTGTGTCAGGAAGGGCATCCGACGTAAAAGCTTGGCCAAAACAAACATGCGTATCATACCTCTGAAGATGGAGGACACTGATTTGCTGTGGCGACCCCTTGAAGGGAAAAGCCGAAAAGAAAAGAAGTGTTAAAACATTTGCCTCACAGTCAAGATGTATTTCTTCAAATCTCTTGCAAATGGGGAGGCTCCCATTCCAGTCAACTTGTGACTCATGCTCCCCAAGTGACCCTTTTTTATGTGAAAGAGGCAGTGTAAATTGGCTGTTTTGATTAAAAAAATATTACCGCTCAAGCATAATTACTTTTATTTTGATAGACGTGATCATTTTGTCTTAGAATCACGACTCAATCGCAGCGGTTAATGTTTTTTTACCCCTGGAATAAGTGAAAACCTGCAAAAGGGTTTAGCGGACATACTTCATTCATGCATTTGTAATATGTGTCTGCATTTTCACTGTTTGTGTGTTGAGGAGTCAAACATCTAATAATACATGCAGAATGGCGACTATCAACCAGCATTGGTGATCCCAGTTTTATACACTAACAGCATTCATTTTTTGTCCTTTTTCTTTCTTCGTTTCATATTGCTAGTAAGCCAGAACAATGGATATAGATATCTTACCACAGTATACTGTAGTAGAAATAGGTGTACGGTGTGACACAGCATTTTTTTTAATGTAGTTTTAAGATGAAGGGAATCGGAGGATGTAACGTTCTTTCGTCTTGTCGTGTACTTAACGAAGTCGTACTCTCACGTATTTTGAAACGACTTCTCCGGAAATGTCTCACTGGCACATGTCTTCTGTTAAATTTTCCACCTTACGTTGGGGAGGCGGCGTGTTTACAACTGCAGTTCAGGTGGATATTATGTCATTCGTGGCGGCAGATACCAATGAGCAGCGGATCAGCATACGCAGGCGCAGAACCACAGCCAGCGTTTGAAAAAAAACGCTGAAGTGTCAAGCTCCGGCTGAAAACTTTTCTTGATTTTTTTCGGAGCTCGCGAAGAACACTCACTTCGTTCTAATTTATCCAGCTATGTCTTCTCTCTTCAACACAAGCGCCCGTTTCAACGAGGCCCGAAGAGTGGCGATCTTCGGTGGGACTCACGGGAACGAAATGTCCGGTGTGACGCTCGTTAACCTGTGGATGAAGAACGACGCAGAGATCCAGAGGAAGACCGTCAAAACTAAACCTTTTATCGCCAACCCGAGGGCTGTGGAGAAATGTGCCAGATATGTGGACACGGACCTCAACCGAGCTTTCACTTCGGAAAACCTCAGGTAAAATCCTGTTCGAAATTATTGGATTCTCAAACTGTCTAGTTCGAGCTCCCTTCCTGTTTATGAAAAGCCTACGAATAGTGGTCACACGTTCCACATCCCTGTTATATTTATTGTTAGTGAATTGCAATGCCCACTTGCATCAACGTAAGTGTACATGGGAGCTTTATTAAAACGGTGTGATAATTTTTGTCATCCAAATTGGATAACCCACAGAATGGACTTTAATCATAATAAAACATGGACAAAATCGCCTAGATTACAGTGTTGTGCCACGCAATGTTTCCATGTTGCAGCACCAATAATACCCAAGACTGATCAGAAACAGAGAGGGAGGCCCGTCTTCGGGTCCTCAGCTGACCGACAGTCAGCACAGAAACGTGAGCGAAACGTGACCGAGCTGAAAAACATTTAAGACGACGCCCCCCACCCGTCCCCTATTAACCCCCTTCCCAGTGTTCTACCCCCTTCTATTCCTCCTTTTTCGTGTGCACTATAGCGGAATTGAAGTCTTGCGCAAAGCTTGGCTGGCACACGCATTCAAGAGAGCATGCAACACCAGACTAATGTGGTTGGGTAACAGTATAACCCCCCCCCCCATATTTCCCAAAGCATTATCACGAAATGACATCCCCAAGTGGCCTTACTGACGCCGTTGTTCATGTTTTGTTTCCTTTAAGGGGTTGTACTCAAGAGCTAAATGTTCCTAAGGATTAATCAAAACGAATGGAGCACGCTGTACTGTAGTAACCATTAACTTGTGCCTCATAGTTCTAGGTTAATTTGTGACTCGTTATTCTAATGAATCATTTTTTTCAGACTCCTGGATTTTGCGTGTGCGTGTACTTCGCGTTCACAGCATCTTCCAAAAACATGCATGTTGGGTTCGCGACAAAATGAATTGCTAATGTTTCACAGCCTAGGATTGTTCAACTTGTTCTAGTTTTTGGTTTGTTTTATGTTTGTACATTTCAATTTTGTTAATTGTTTTAAATTCGTATTCTCCCCAAATGCCCCCTTTTTATTTTTATTAGTTTTAATATTCGTTTTTTTTTTATGTGGCATACGCAATATTAAAATAACGTTAAATTGATGCATGTACAGTTAAATAGAATAATCAATATAATTTGCACACACATTCATCACATTTTACTTCTGGATATGACCCATCACAGTAATGGACACATCAAACTGACAGTGTTAGTGGCACACACTGGAGTTGTGGGTTACTTCAGACTGATAGTCTCACTGTCTGGTTCAAGTACACTGCAGCTCTATGGCCAAAGGGTGTTGGGGTGTATAGTGGAGAACTGGGGTCCCCATAGTGGCAGGCAATGATCTTTGCCCACTTAATTTATCTAAAAATACACCCGTGCGCACACATATAGACAGGCTGAAATGAAACCATTTATAACCAACCCTGAAAGCTCATCTGAAATGAACCGACAAAAATAACAAATAGGTGCAGTTTTGGTAGCATAAATCATAAATCCAGGTGTTTTTTTTTAAAGAAAAATCTTGTTCAAGTCTGTTATATCACTTCTCGCCCCTGGCTTAGTCTCCATCTTATTTACTTTGATCTTCAAATATCTTAAGTTTAGAAACACTTTGGTGTTTCTCCTGAACATAAGAAGCTTCGATTCTCGCTAATAACAACCTGAGATGCATATAAAAAGAAAATCCAAAATAGACTGTCAACTTCAAATTCCTTTTTTTTTTTTTTTTTTTTTTTTTTTTTTTTTTTTTTTTTTTTCGCTTTCACAGCTCATCAACAGCCACTGTGCTTGGGTGCCCATGCACGGGAACACAGGACAATAGCGGGTCATCACTGAAAATAGGGATACAAAGCGCAGATGTGTGCACACACAGACAATATGGCCAGGAGAGATGCTGTTGTACAGTAAGTTAGAGAACACCCTAGACGTGGTGTCATTTCGAAATACATTAAAAGAGATAAGCGAGACAAAAATAAACACATCTCATTTTAGCTGTAATGGTAACATCCAGCAGGGGTCCAAATGTGCTTTCTAGTAGCAGATACAGTACTAGTAGTAACAGAGAGGCGAGGAATACATTTTATACAGGAAGGCAACTGCTCATACTTTATACTGTACACAGCTCGGGTTTCCAAATTAACACTGGACTAGTGAGTGTCATGAGCATGATCCATGAGGAAACAACAGGCCTTCAGGAATATATCGAACTTGAAGACAACATTCTGAGTGAATGCCTCAAGCAACAAAAGGCTGTTAACTCATTCACTGCCATTCATGAATTTATTCGGGAAAATATACCAGAGCGCCATTCCCAAATCTGTTCGGGTTTTGCTTTTTCATGCTTGGGTGCTGATAAAGCACTGGCTGTGGCCTCTGGCAATGTTTCTTCTTTTCCACAAGGGGCAGCATTTCTTTTTTTTACCATGTTAGTGCTTTGTTCCAGCTTCAGCTGTTGTTGAAGCGCTATAGAAACCAATATATATGTATTGTATTGTATTTTGGACAGACACCCTCATTTCAATCTCATATAACTCCTGTCAATAATGTAATCATTATGTGCGAATTTCAGCGCTTCAGGGGACAAAGAGTTGCCCTACGAGGTGCAGAGAGCTCAGGAGATCAACAGACTATTTGGACCTAAAGGAAGTCCGGAGGCCTACGATGTCATTTTTGATCTCCACAACACCACATCCAACATGGGCTGCACTCTTATTCTGGAGAACTCCAAAGATCACTTCAATCTGCAGATGATGAACTACATCAAGGTTTGAGAATATACGTGTATACTTTTTAAGTTTGAAAGGTGGTGACTCAAAATGACTTTGAGCCTACACATTGCAAAAGAGTTAATGTATTACTGCCTTAAAGTATTGACATTAGTTAAACACAGGGGTGTCACTAAGGTTCACGGTTCAGAGGTGAGGCCCCCAGAAGATGCACTGAGGGACAGTTTTAAAAATAATATGAAACTGTGTAAATGTTTCAACAGTGGCGGACCTGCAAAGCCTTCTCTGCTGGCCTAAAAATATCTGAATCACAGACTGGTGGGACGCCTTCACTATCAGTTCTGTGGGCCCTTTCGCATCAAATATGTCGATTGCTCTAACCAATCAGATTTCATGTTGGCAACCCAAAAGGAGAAGGTTTCTTCAGCCGTCATCTGTACTTTTTTGAAGGTGTCGGACGTTTCGCCTCCTATCCAAGAGGCTTCGCCAGCGAACTAAAGTCTTACTGGTCGTATCTGCCCTATTTATATATCCCTAACATGGCGGCGCTGGACACAGCTATGATAGGTCCCTATATATAAATAGGGCTGATACGACCAGTAAGACTTTAGTTCGCTGACGAAGCCTCTTGGATAGGAGGCGAAACGTCCGACACCTTCAAAAAAGTACAGATGACGGCTGAAGAAACCTTCTCATCGATTTGTCAAGTGTGTTGAAAAATTGAAGGGCGTAGTGTGCTCCTTGCCGCTAGATGGCACAAGCGACCGCGTAGAGAAACAGGAAGTGAGTGCTGATGGGGCCGGGGGGCCACGGGCAAATGTTGAGAATTTTTTACAGAAATCTAGCAATGCATTGTGGGAATATTTAATTGGTTCTTTTTAAACCTATTTTCTTGTGGTTTTAGTTGCCGTGACGATTAAAATGTACAGTTTGAAATAGATTAGCACTGCGGTGTCATCCAGCGAATTAGTCTGTGATGCAGATTATGTGACCGTGATTGAGGATCGTGTCCGCGCACAGCACATGGGCCCTGGCGACGTTAGCAACTCATACTTACCTGGCAGGGGAGATACCATGATCAAGAAGGTGGTTCACCCAGGGCGAGGCTCAGCCATTGCACTCCGGCTGTGCTGACCCTTGCGAATTCCCCAAATGTGGGAATCTCGACTGCATAATTTCTGGTAGTGGGGGACTGCGTTCGCGCTCTCCCCTGATCAAGTGGTCAAAGAAATTTACAATCATATACAGCGATACGTGTCGGTTATACTATATACTAAATAGATTTAGCTATGTAGGTCTTCCAATATTAATTAAGCCTTCTATTCAAAAAGCGGTTATAATTAACGCTATTAAATATTGCCTTCGATGTACTCCACCAATATGCTTTATATATAAAATGACTTTCACGTTTCCCGAATTCCCTTCACTGACCATGGTTGGGGAAGAATTGCAGTGACATTTAAACTAAAATCAAGCAGAAAAATAAAATATGCTACAGCTCGTGACCATAGATGCAACACCGTTGTCCAATAACTATCAGATCAGTCATGGTTTGGTATTCTTCTGGAAAAATCCCCAGTCGGTCTGTTTGTGACACTAAGAAACAGCGTGGACATGCAAGACATACGCGATGTTCATGGGTGATTTTCTATTGGGCCGTCACGGCCACGTGACTGTTGTAATAAATAATCATTGTCTTGGTTTCACTAATCATACATGGAAACGACGTGATTGTTCTTATTTCCAGTTAAGTTTCGTGTGTGCAGTTATTTTGTGTGTAAATGTTTTTCGTTGTGGTTGCCCGACGTTTGTCACCGCCACTGTAGCTCGCATCGTCGCGAATCAAGTGCCCTGGCGTGTCGTTTTGTCGTTATCGCTTCTCGGCCTTTTGGCTAAGATCAAGTGTAGTATCTGTTCTTATCAGTTTAATATCTGATACGTCCCCTATCCGGGGACCATATATTAAATTGATTTTTGGAACAGGGAGATGGAATAGGGGCTTGCTCCGTCCACTCCACGCATCGACCTGGTATTGCAGTACCTCCAGGAACGGTGCACCCTCCTCTTTTGGTCAAGAAAAAGTATTGCCTCTACATTATAACATATATTCACTCCCTTACCGAGGGCAGCGATTTGTCATTTAAAATAAACGTTCAAGTTCTGCAACGTTATGCTGCAAGAATCCGTAAATACAAAAATTCCAAACGATAAGAGTCGTTTAACGATGCCCACTTGTGAGCCAAAAGAGAAAAGAGGTAATAAACTCTTCACCAAGGAAGATAGTATATACGTATATTGATTAAATAATGTTGAAGTAATCCCACAATCATTCTTAATGTAATCCGTGCAACAATACTCTTGAAGAAGTGGAATACACATTGAAAAACATGTAATTATTAACTGATCAACATAGAGGCAAATTATATAACTTTGACTCACAGCACAGAGAATACATGTCAGTGCAGAGCGGTGGAGTTGATTGAAGAAAAATATCTCACAATGTGACAATGAGGAGAAAACATACATTTTTGCACATGTTCTCTTTTCCCATGTATTTTCCCCCATATTATGTGTTTCGTTTTACAACGTATTGGTTTATCCCATTTTTTGATTGTGTTGCAGAGAGCCATCGCCCCCGCCAGCTGTCTCGTTTTACTGAACGAACATCCCCTTCTGAAGTATTCCACTTCCCGCTCCGTTGCGAAACATCCCGTCGGTGAGTCTCTCAGATTAGATTCTTGCTAATTCTAGCAACTATGCATTTGTACAGTATGTAAGAGAAGCCGCAATGGGTTGTAATTTTTGTTTTAGGCTTGGAAGTGGGTCCTCAGCCTCAAGGCGTTTTGAGAAGTAACATATTTGAAGCGATGAGGGTCATACTGAAACATGCCTTGGACTTCATCGCTTTGTTTAACGAAGGTAAAATAGACACGTCATTGCCGTCGTGAGTCTCAGAGTTCACCCATTGACCCTCTTCATGCACAAATAATTTTACTTAGATGATTAATTAAAATTTACATTTAAATTAAAAATAATCAACTTAAACGTAGATTTTTCCCCTTCGGGTGTTTTTATTAGTCTCTATACATGGGGGGGGAAATTAGGATACTCAATGGCAACACACCTAAGGGTCCATTTTAGTTGTTGATGCACAACTATTGAGATTAATTCATATAAGAGAAAACAACACTTGACTAGTGATCCACTTTTGTAACCACTGTATTATAATAATAACAATCACAATCATCATAATTAATTGTGGGCTCTTTATTTTCATTCCTTCATGCGGTAAAAGCCAAAAACACCCTCAACATAAAAAAAAGAACATTTAATGTGTTCAATTGATTGTTGATGTTTCTGTAATCAAGCTCGGAAATATAGTCAAATGGCTCACCCTGATTGACCTCCTGAGAGCAGGTACTTCTGTGTACTCTTGTGAATCTGTAAAGTGTTACGCAATTACATTAGAAGCAGTCCGTTTTGTTCATCTGCATGCCTCCTAGCATAACAAGATGCACAACAAGAGATGACAAGTTGCCCATGGGTGCATCACCAATTCACCCACGTGTACCTGCACAAGGACCCCTAAACTAACCCGGTACAGCTTGTGCAGTGCTTACTTCCCGTGTGACATCCATTTCCCAGCCCTTTTTCATTGAATAAGCCATGTGAGTCGCAGCTCGCAGTCTGTTGCTTTGGCTGCTGTTGAATAGCGCGCTTGTTTGGAGCTTGTCCACTTCTGACTTTAGTGCCAATGGTGTGGTAATCACCTGTCTTCAGTCTCCATTGACACTTTGAATGTTTTGACTTGGTGAAGAATCAATGTTCCTGCTCAGTTAATACAGTTTGGGTTTGACCTATTGCGCTAACATTGCAACCGACCCTCTGTCTCTCTCTCTCTAGTGTTATTTATTGTTCCCATGCATGATGGAGCATTTGTTTATGCTTGTTGTCATACTAAATAAACAAATAAATACCCAAATAAATAAATATCTCATACTATATTGGACGGTACAATATGGCTCAATGCAACTGGCAATTAAAATGAGTGACCTTAAAAAAAGAACAAAGAAAAAAAAAGAAATTTGAGCATAGAACGACTTTGGATGGGCCTGGCTGCTAGCAATGATTTTAATCTGTTAAGGACTTTTGAGTGACAATCGCTGGATGAGAAGCACGCTATAAATAGTTTTGATTGATTGAATGAATATGTTGGCGTGTTTCCGAAATATCGTTGAGGTATAACGGTAAACCCTCCTCCCCCCGGAGTGGTCCTGGTGTGCAGCGCTGTTTGTGCGCCCTTTCACTCTGACTTCTTCCCTGTGCGGTGTTAAAATCCCATTGAGGCATCGTAATCAGCAGGATACAGTAAATAAATAAACAGTATTTCCCCAATATGTGGGATACTCACTCTTGATTAATCTGACAACCAAAGCCTGTGAGATCTTATTTATGATGTTGATTTTATTAATTGAATCATGAATATTTTTGCATGTTTAAAATATGTTTTGCTCTGTGTGGTTAAGGCATGGAATTTCCATCCTGCACTGTGGAGGTTTTCAGGGTTTCAGAGAGCGTTGACTACCCCAGAGATGCCAACGGAAACATTATCGCCATGGTCCACCCCAATCTACAGGTATGAAGGGAAAAAACACACATAATAAGGTAATTGCCCTTCCTAGCGAAACTGTTCATCGGTTTTATTACCGGTAGCTATCTGGCTGGGTGGCTTTCTAGCTATCTCGCTGTTAGCTATCTTTTGACTTTCTGGCTGGCTGGCTAGCTACAGTATATGGCTATCTGGCTGGCTACAGTATCTATCTGGCTGGCTAGCTGTCTAGCTAGCTATCTATTACTTATCTATTAGCTGGCTAGCTCGCTTTCTATCTATTTGAGTTACTTCCGGGTTGAGTGAATGCTAGTGCGTGTGGCTGCCGCTGCTGACCCACAGAAAAACGTATCCTGTGACTGTAAAGTGACGTTGAGAGTTTTGAAAGCCACTTATAAATTAAATATATTATTCTTATTATAAAACATATTGCTGAAAAGGACATTTTAACTTGGTGTTCATTGTGAAAACAGGAAATTGTTACATTGAGCAACACCCTCCTGTCGTCTCACCCCATTTCTGTGTTGTGATTGTTTTTGATGCAGGACTGCGATTGGGAGCCACTCACCCCGGGCGATCCAATGTTCCAAACATTTGATGGGAAGACCATCCCTTACCAAGGCACTGGCACTGTTTATCCCACTTTTATTAATGAGGCGGCCTATTATGAAAAACAGCAGGCATTCGTTACGACTCGGCGAGAAACTTTGGTGGCAAGTGCCATCAGAAAAGCATAAATAAAATAGGATTTCAAGTGAGCATGCGAGCCACGGCGACAACTTGTAGATATCTTTTGCACTTTCTTTCCCACATAACAGATTCCATCTCCCGCCAAATGGTTTTATTTTTTTTTGTGCTCCTACTTGCAGCAAACCAATTAACTATGCAAACAAAGATCACGTTGAATCTCCAAAGGCTTTTCTGTGACAAGTCTTTAATCTCCAGATTTAGGATAAAATATACTGTGCTTATTTATGATACAGTTGTTATTTAAAAAGGTATACTTTTCAATTAAATCCCTTTATGAATATTAAATGTTGAGATTAATCATTAAATACCTGCTTAGTTTTTTCCTCACAATTAGCTGCTGTATGTTTCCCTTTTATATGCTCAGGAACCTAATTGAAGATTATAACATACAATGTTTGACCCCAAGCTTTAGTGGTTCGTCTTCCCCGTGAATATATTTTAAATATGCTAGGAGGTTATTTGTGGCCTTGAAACGACCTGACTGTAACTCCTGTGGTGGCATCTGTGGTGCTCTCCTATCGTTGCCTTAAAAAGAGACCGAATTGCACTGCCAAATTGAAGTGTAGGTATGTTGGATAACAACATACAACATTTTAATCCCAGTATATGCTCCTTCCCGCGCTATACAATGACAAAAGTAATATATGTCTATTTTGGTATTTTTGTGCTAGTTTGAAGTGCTGTGTAGCCCGTAACAAGGCAGATGTGATTTGTTTTTTCATGTTTTCTTAACAAGGGAGATGTAAATTGTTTTTTCCATGTTTTCATGTCTTTGTTGTCATCAAGGTTATCCCTGAGGTATTATTCTCCTGGTATTGTGCTGTTTCATAATTATATGTGTTACAACGGTTTCTATGACAAATCATTTCAATTTTGGAAAAATAATCCCAAAAATAAATGTAAACTATTCATGCTGTCATCTTCATGTCGTCATGTTGTGAGGTTGTGTTTCAATGTATAACACCACAAGCCACATGAGGGCGACACACGACCACAAATTGAAGTGTCCACAATCTAAATAAAACATATCATCCATCCATTGCCTGATCCACTTCTCATAAGGGTTATGGGGCGTGCTGGGGTCTATCTCAGGTGTCTTCGGGCAATACACGGGGGACACCGCGAACTGGTTGCCAGGCAATTGCATGGCACACATAGACGAACAATCCCTGCTCATGCTCCCACCGGGGGACACTTGAGTGTTCCATTAAACTGCCACACATGGTTTTCGAATGTGTGGTGGGGTGGATGGTACCCGCAGAAAGCCCACACAGGCACATGAAAAACATTCCTTATTTGTGAGAATAAGTGGATTAGAATATGGACAGATGCTTGACAAGTAATGTATTCAACCCAACCATCAGAAATTCACAATTACAGATCAGAGGTTTTAGGAAGCTAACCTTGAAAGTCTTGAAAACAGATCTCAGACTTTGCTGAAGAACTGAAAGTTATGAGCAGACTTCCTGTTACATCACTGCAGGGTTTTATGTATCATAGAGAAACTTTGGGTGTGATTAGGCCTTCTTTGATGTGTGCTTTGATGATCATGGGAAAAGAAATAAATGATCACGTTTTGGGTCGAACTTCCAAGCAAGCATTCAAATGTGGCGTGTATAACTTTGCTGCTGTGAAATGTAAATTTCTCCACTGCGAGACTAATAAAGGCAAATCCAATACAATACAATCCAATCACCCTCGGGTTTACTGTAGATTTTCTCTCCTTACTCACTTGTATTGTGACGCCGCCGTTTTTTTTCAAAGTGTATTCAATGTGGAAATTAAATGTCGTTGTCAGGTTACTGAAACAATAAAATGCATCAGTACACCTAATCACACCAAATGTTTCTCTATGATACATAAAACAAGTATTTATGCCATTTTAGGGTACAAGCCGACTTCAACCAAAACTGAAGAGTCGTCATAAGAAAAAAGTCAGTTGCTTTCACAGATAGCTAGGATTTTTAACCACCCTGGCGTACCTTGGCAGATGAAAGCACGATACGCAGCAACAATGTTCGCGTGATTTTTTTGTCACTTCTGCACTTTCTGCACTTGACGCTTTGATTGGAAACATTGACAATTCAGAGCGTGTTTCAATTTTCTGACAACATTGGACATTTTTAAAAAATAAAGTGAGTCTTTATTTTGAGAGCTAATCTTGGAAATGCACCACAAACACCCCCATATTTGTTTAAATCCGTTTTCTATCAAATTAAATGTTTAAAGGGTAACCGTATTTATTTTTTTTAAATCCGGTTTCTTTTAAGTGTCATGTTAAAAAGCATCTGTTTTTTTATTTGTTCCTAAAATCCATTTGACCAATTAGCTATTGAAGGCAACACGGCCGACACAGGAAGTGTTGAAACTTTTCTCCAAGACAGAACTACATCATCACACAAGGTGCACGCCTTCGTCTGTCATTTGATTGTGGGCCAGGTTTTAAGATAGTCGTTCAGTGGTCAGTATGACAGGGAGTGACTGCACTTTTTATTTGGACAAAACGACGTTTTTGCCATTGACGGTCGGTGACTATACTGCGATAGCTGCAACGGTTTGCACAGCTTAACTGCATTTGGCAGTGAGCCGGGCGTGAACGACAACACGATGTGGGAGCAAGAGGAATTTGCCAAACACTGGCGAAATGAATTTCCCGACGGCGAAGTCCCCAAAATGAACTTGAATTCCATCGAGGACATCGAGTCGCAACTGGAGGCTTCGAAAGTCAACCTGAAACGGCTGCAGAAGGCTCTGTCCGAGGAGAAATTCAAGGTGATCTACCTGCAGACCACCGTGGCGCGACAGAGAAAAAGCGACGCGGAAAGTTGTCATGACAAAGACGTCAACTTTAACGCCGACACTTTTGTGACTTCCAAGAGTGGGAATTTGAGGATATCTCAGCAACTGGGCGATGGCTGCGACGGTAAAACGGACCAAGTGTCACACACGGGAGATGGGAAGCTCCAGCCAGCTAACGCGGCATGTAATTCGTTCAGCCGGGAGCGGAGCAGGTTCAGCGGCAAGACAGGCAAGCCTGTTCCCATCCCAATTCCACCTCGGAAGCCGAGCAATCCGAGATTGAACCCTCCCAGCCACTCTCAAACGAGAAATAATGATGACAACAGCGACAAGGAGTATGATGATTTGGAGCTGAACGAGAATTTTGTCAAGAATAACCTGTTGGTACCAAAGCCTGGGATTAGAAACAACCAGAAGACGCTCAGCATCCATCACCCGGACACCCTGCGGCCTTTTCGCCTGAGTCGAGACTTGGACTCGGGGGACGACAGTCGGATGTCGCCGCCCTTCCTGCACATTGGACCTGGCTCAGGCTGCACCACCCCAGACAGGAGTTGTGATGGCTACCTCAGCTCAGAGCATGACGACTCCTCTTCTGCAGGTACTGTTCTCAACACAGTGTATTGGGGCATGATTGGTGGTTGATCAGGGTTTGTTTTTTTCACCTGTCTCATGTGGTCCATTTCAAACATATCCCCCAGCCACAGAGTATCGTACACACTGTCTCTGTTTTCAGTGGGAGGCACAACGTTGATAGCCTTGCCATCCCGACAAAAACTATCATCTCACAATGATAGAAGTCAACAATAGGAAACAAAACTGTAATCCGAAAGCACACAGACATGCTTTGCATGTTGAGTTTGGCTATAATAAGTTTTGTGTAATTACAGTATTTTTAAAAGTCCAAATACTCGGACACCACCCTTTCTCGGCAGCATGGCCTCTGTTTCCGAATTGTGAGGGACAAATTGTTCAGAAGTCAGCTGACTTTCATTTGCTAATCAGCATCCTTTGCATTCATCTGGTCTTCTTCACAATAGCAAAAGAAATAGGCAACTGTGAAACATTGACAGTTAAAGGACAACCGACGTCACTTTTTTGTTTCCCAACTGACATCAGAAAAACGTTTTATAGCATCTAAAATACCCAAAACACGCAGTATGATATTTTTATTCAAATGCAACACACCAATAAAAATGAAAGTGTCCAAAATCTGCAAAAAATTGAGCTGCGAATTGGGCATTTTCAGAAAGTCCCGCCCCCAGTTCGTGCGTCACGCCAAGACGTCTTGCATTGCTGGAGAATCAAAACAATGGCTTCAGATTAGGAGAATATGCTTTCTTGTTACACATCCAGTTATGAATATGATTCAAATAGTTCTGAAGAGGAAAGTATTCATGTTTGCAATCGATTAAAGAAGTTCTTCCGTGTCACTTTGAGGCAGCATTGGGGGCAAATGTATCACTCAAAAAGAGGCAGAAAATGGCATCCAAGCTCCTGTGAGGAATTCATCAGCCCATTTCCACAGGCTGATAAATTGCCTCCATGGAGCTTGGTCGCCCTCTTCTGGCGGCTTTTTGGTGCAACATGAGGTTTTCAGACCAAACTAGTACAGCAAAATACATTGCCGTGATGGAAGGTCTGCTACAATGTGTCTTTTTTTCGGTCAGGGGCGTTCCTTCAGTGACGTCACATACGGACTCGTCTCCAACTCAAAAACAAGACATCCTGAATATTCAGCACAAGTCTTAAAACGTAAAATATACCTATATGCGGTGGAATCTTTGTAAAATACGCTCAGTAGAAGTAATTTGAAGCCATTTTACAAGTTATGGACACAACTTGTCCGGAGACGTCGGTTGTCCTTTAAGCATCAGTAGCCCATTTATGTATTGTATTGGATTGTATTCGATTGGATTTGCCTTTATTAGTCTCACAGTGGAGAAATATACATTTCACAGCAGCAAAGTGATGAAAGGAATGAAAGTAGAAAAACAAAATACATGAGCTGCTGGAAAGGCAGCCTCTCTCGCGGTGCCGTCTTGAAGTCAAAAGAACAAAAAAATGACATAACAAATAATATGACAACACAAAGACACAGAAAATCATTCCATCTTAAGCTCGTTCTATAATGTAATGGCAAAACTAAACATAAAAATAAGTTAAAATGAAATTCTTGAACACAACATACCGGTAGTTACACACTCACACATTTACACATTTTTTCCAATATCTTAACTGTTTATTGTCATTGGGGTCGTGGGCAGTTTAGTTTATTTTCTGACCTATCTCAGAATCAGAATCAGAATCATCTTTATTGCCAAGTATGTAGAACACACAAGGAATTTGTTTCCGGTAGAACACGCTGCACTAGTATCGTCGTCAAAAAAACTGCTAAGTGGCACTATACAGTTCCATTTTGGCTACTGTTGAAAGAGTTCAAAGAGTTCAAAGAGTTAATGGCTTGGGGGAAGAAGCTGTTTAAATGTCTGCTGGATTTGGTGCGCATAGATCGGTAGCGCCTGCCTGAGGGGAGTAGCTGGAAAAGGTGGTGGGCACCAAGTCAATCATTCCCAAATTTTATATACCAATATGCCTCTTTTTTACTTCCTCAAGAGATTGTCTGCATGAGTCAAGTCCTGCTGATCCACAAATGCATGTAAATAGAAGTGAGGAAGACTTTTAGGATCAGACAATGTTTATTGTGACACATGGCTTCCTTTTTTTAAAATATTTTGAGAATCACAAATGAATTTGTTGTCGGCTGGTATCCTCAATGCGTAGTTTATTGTAATGTTTTTGGTTGTTCCATGCTTGGAAACAACCAATTTCAAAGTCAAAGTCAAGTCAAAGTCAGCTTTATTGTCAAATATGCTAATATGCATGACATACAGCACAGATGAAATTACTGTCCTCTCGGACCCAGCATGCAAGGCACTTATAATGACTTTAACAAACATAATAAACATGAAAACACCAATTTGCCGGGAGAGGGGAGCCGTTCTCGCGCTGCCATCTTGGGAAAAACAAAAATAACAAATATGACAACACAAAGACACAGAGTCATTCATTCTTCAGGACTTGCTGTACCCTCTTTGTGATGACATGAAGCAGTTCTAGATGAAAGAGGAGAGGATCAAAGCATCCATTTCAGCAGTGGATCAGGGACGTCATGGTGGAATTTGCACGTCTACTACAAGCTAAATGTTGAAAGCAAACACGCAGCTGTAGCATCCATTGACGAAAAGACATTGTCTCACAGCTCCTGGCCCACATAAATCCACTTCAATTCCAAGCCACACACGTATCGGCGCTCTGCGCTGATGCTCCTTTCTTCTTATCACTGGCTCCTCAAGCCATGCATCCATCCAACCGCAGACTGACCAACAGCACCGACCTTTCCGCTGAACAAAGCGGGGCTGTGAAGATGCTGCCCATTACAGGCGCAAAAAAGCACAGTGGCCCCAGAGCTGTCCAGCGATGACAGTCAAATGGCTCCGACGTTCCTCCTCTTCAAAAACAGTACTGGCATATTCATGCTGCCGAAAAGGCGCAACCGCTCAGCACAGTCTTCTCCTTGATGATTGTCGTGGCCAAAAATGCTGAAAAACAATCCATATCCATCCGTTCCACACGACACACAACAACATAAAGTGACAAAAGAAAACACAATAACAAGACAAAAACAACAAAAAAGCAAGGCTCATGAGAGCACTTGCTGACGGCTGCCTACTCAGGCGCCATCTTGGAAAAAAAATAAAAAATACGCCAAGTGTGTTCATATGAACACAGATAAATTCATTTTCAAATGCTTAATGTTGTTTCTTGCCACATTAATTGTTGGTAATTACATATAATTATGTAAAATCATAAAATCATGAATTTATTCGTGTTTATATGAACACATTCGGCGTAAATGGGAACGGTAGCTCTTGTGGTGTGTGACACTATTCTCAGCTCAACTGCGTTTATGGAGCACTTGAAAACGACCATCATTGTATGCAAAGTACTGTACATGGTGCATGCAAAAGTAAGTTATACAACAACAAACGGTGGAAAGCCCAAAAAGGGTAAAATTAAAAATCAATTCTAGCGCTGATGCTATATTTACAACATTCATCAAAGACTATCATTCAAAATATTGAGCACATATTAGAAATTTACTTGAGATATATCACCCAGAGCGGGGTACGAACAAAACAACATGGAGACTTAATTTGAGAATTTTTAAAGGACAACCGACGCCTCCGGACAAGTTGTGTCCAAAATTTGTAAAATCACTTCAAATGACTTCTACTGAGCGTATTTTACAAGGATTCCACCACATATAGCTATATTTTATGTTTTAAGACTCGCGCTGAATATTCAGGAAGTCTTGCTTTCAAGTTGATGACGATCCCCACGTGACGTCATGTTTGGAACGCCCCTGACCGAGAATGCATGCAACCCAATGCATTTTGCGGTACTTTGTTTGGTCTGAAAACTTCGCGTTGATCCGTGTTGATGGCGAAATTAGAAGGAAAACACATAAATAAATAACGCGATGGTGAATCGTTGTGTGTTGCACCAAGACAACTACTGTATTTGATGTTCGCTGACACAAATGGTGCCCAAGCTCCGTGGGCGCCATTTTCTGCATTTTCTGGGTGCCACATTGCTGTCATTGACGGCTCGAATTGATATGGGAGGACTCCTTTAATCGATTGCAAACATGTATGCTTTCCTCTTCAGCACTATTTGAATCATATTCATAACTGGATGGATTGGATTGGATATGCCTTTATTAGTCTCACAGTGGAGAAATTTACATTTCACAGCAGCAAAGTGATGAAAGGAATATGTGTAACAAGAAAGCATATTCTCCTAGTCTGAAGCCATTGTTTTGATTCTCCAGCAATGCAAGACGTCTTGGCGTGACGTCACAAACTGGGGGCGGGACTTTCTGAAAATCCCCTATTCGCAGCTCAATTTGTTGCAGTTTTAGCACACTTTAAGTCATTTTTATTGGTGTTTTGCATTTGACGAACTATCAGCCTGCATGTTTTGGGTATTTTAGATGCTATAAAACGTTTTTCTGATGTCAGTTAGGAAACAAAAAAATGGATTCGGTTGTCCTTTAATTTTGAGACGTTTAACACAAGTTCAAAGCCCCCCTTTTCTACTCCCATCTTTGTTGACCAAAATACATTTTTGCACTCTGCTGGACGCATCATTTTTAAAACATGGTTGTTATTGACAACAATGAGATGTGTGGGAAGTTGTCGGAATAGCAGGAGGCATTTTATAGTCCGTGTCCACTTGGCTGTCGTAGCAACAGTAGATGTCGAGCTCATGGTCACCGAGCAACAGCAGTAATCTTACACCAAGCAGGAATCTTGTTCATGTTTGTGAGGCCTATGTCATGCGTGTCCTGAAGTACAAACTACTGAATGTCTTTCCCTTGCTTTTTGGAGTCTTGATTCACAACATAGCGTTGTTTCCAAAATGGAGTCATTATCCAACATCACTAATCTCAGTGTGAGTAGCCATGCCATTGTGGAGCAGACATAATGTACTGTGGTTTGCTGTCAAAGCACTTTGCCGGTAGGATTGTCGACCGGGAAGGACCGCTAACACACAACGCGTTAATTCAAAATAGCATCATAAAATCTTTATTAACTCTATTCAGAAATCTGTGTAAACTCTCAGCCGTACCGGAGTGGTCCATCGATGAGAAGGTTTCTTCCTCAGGGAATAGTCCTCTGCTCCCCTCCAACCCGAGAGCAGGGACCTATCATAGCAGACGTCTGGACATTAGGGATATATATATATATATATATATATATATATATATATATATATATATATATATATATATATATATATATATATATATATATATATATAGGGCCAAAACTACCAGCAAAAAGTTTTAGTTCGCTGATAAAGCCTCTTGGATAAGAAGCGAAACGTCCAACACCTTCAAAGAAATACAGATGACGGCTGAAGAAACCTTCTCATCGATGGATAACTCTGTAAGAAGAACAATATATTAGCCATTCCATATTTAAGATAATATTTAGGATAAGTGAATACGTTTTTCAAAGTATTAGGTACACTTGTAGACATTTTATGATCAGGACGTAAAAGACATGCTTGTCTAACAGACTGCTTTTTGACGGAGACTGTACCCGTGCCATTTACACACATGTATGGTTTCCATAAAAAGATTAGCAGGAACTCATCCCGGGATATTCCCATTTTACGCACAGCCTGAGTCACAGCAAAAGAAATAAAAAATAAATAAATAAAAATAAAATAAACAGTGTGACATATATAGCCAAATACATATGACACTTAAGTCATTCACTGCCATTCCCGAATGTATTTGGGAATTGAAAATATGATGTGGAGCACCATTCCCGAATTTGTTTAGGTTTTGGTTTTTCTTGCGGAGGGGTGCCGATAAAGCGTTGGTCAGACCTCTGGCAATGTTTTTCTCTCCCACAAGGGGGCAGCATTTTCCTTTTGGATTGGATTGGATTTTCCTTTATTCGTCTCGCAGTGGAGAAATTTACATTTCACAGCAGCAAAGTGATGAAAGGAATGAAAGTACAGCCACCTTCAGTTGCACCTCATATTACTCCAGGCCTATGTAACTTTTCTGATGAAAGAAAATAGTCTAAGATTTCTTATGCCACATTGAATGTTTATATTGTCCTAAATTTCAATGTTCTGTGGGTCCTGCAATTTGAGTGAAAATGACAAAAACCTTGGCACTGCAGTGGACACATTTTTTGCACATCGTCTGGCAGTGAATGAGTTAAAAAGTCAATTCTCCACTCGATGCCAAAATCGGCTCTGGAGATGTATTGTCAAAAATTACGGACCAGTGACATTTCACAACAACTAATCTGAGCCTAAGTGTTTTCGCAATCTGTCAGTTGCCGATCGTGTTTGGGATGGAATGAGTTAAACATGAGACGCATTCATCACTGGGTTAAACAAATGGATGACGGCATGCAATGCTTTCGGGGAACAGAGTGCCTGTAACGGCATTATCTGATTAAAAAAAATATTTGACCAAAAACAGGTTTGAACGACATTTTTAGATATACATCCAGTGTACAGTTCATGTGTGAAAATACAATAAGTATTCTCTCATAAGGAATTGCGTTTGCGTTACCCGAATTCTCTTTAGAACAGAATTTCCTTATGTGGGGATTTATGATAATGCACGTGCTGCATGAACGTGTAAATAAATGTATGGTGGAACGCATGTGTTATGTATAAACATAAATAAATATATAATGTTATCAAATAGTCATTAAATAGTGTAAAGACGTTTTTATTCCAAGTTTATTTTTCACTTCACTACTGTACAAAACGCATGCTAGATACGCAATCCATGAACCCAATGATAAAATTACGAGCCATCAATGAGCTGTAACGTAGACTTTGAAGTCCTGTTTGTGATGTAATATAGGGAAAGACATTCCTATTTCATGCTAAGATCAGAGGATTGTCATCAAATGGTGAGTATAGTTTTGCTTTTTTGATTGTTGCCGTGCTGATGACCATTTTGTGTTTGGGAGCCTTTTACTGAGCGAGGTGCTTGTTCTGTAGCCACAAAGGGACATAAGTCTTCTTATGCCGGTCCCAAGCCTGGATAAATACAGAGGGTTGTGTCAGGAAGGGCATCCGACATAAAAGCTGGGCCAAAACAAACATGCGCATCATACCTCTGAAGATGGAGGTTATTGATTCGCTGTGGCGACCCCTTGAAGGGAAAAGCCCAAAGGAAAAGAAGAAGATTTGACTGATTCTGGATAGATTTTGACAACATTCCTCAATGGTCTACACTGAGATGCTGGCGTTGAGTTGCTAAAGTTAACATTTTACTAGTTAAATGTTGGTAGGGAATGTTGACTAGTTTCCTAATCAGCGGATGATAGAGAACTCGAAATTCACTCTGTGCAGTTTTGGAATGATACGGGCAGTAAAACGTTTTTGTCTGAAGAGGGGCGAGAGTTGGCTGCATGTCACACATTTCTTCTTCCCCTGGGTCGACGCACTCTCGCTCTCTCCTCCCGCACGAGCAAAACTTGTTCAGACTCGACTTGTCTTGGACTCAAAGTGGAACAGGGAGAGCTGGTTTTGAGTGCACTTTTGTGCTGCTTTCACACTTTTTTCAAACGGTTTAACATTCTAAATTAACACAATGGTTGGAGGATTGATGTAATAAGAAAATGGCGATTCATTTGAAGACCCAGGTCGTTCGTCTGTCATGTCATTTCATAAATTTTTATGGGTTTTAAATTTTAAACCAATTAATGAGTAAATTGCCCCTGAATGAGCAATGAAAATGTTATTTAAAATATTGCCCGTACAGCTATAAAGTTTGAATAATGGTAGTAATGCCTGCTGGGAAAAAAAATGGTTCAAATTGGGCGTCCAATGGAAGAATTTGATTGAACTATGGTCGTTCCATTAGTAAATAACAAATTTATAACTGAACAGAGGGCGTGTAGGATGACTCTAGTTAGTCTAGTAGTTTATACTGCACGTCCCTGTCAACGTTAAGAAAAAAAGTTGTGCTAGGATGCTCATTGCTAACCAAAGAATGTAACTAAAATATATTCTGCATGTGTACATGACTGAATTCCTGTCCCCATAGGTCAGCCCTTTCAATTCTGTAGTGTGTGTGTTGAATTCTATGAACGTTAATTTGTACGCCGCTGTTGTGCCGGAAGGCAGACAGGATGCCTCAGCGGTGACACTGAGATGCGGGCTTTTGCAGCATCAGCTTGGATGCACGACGGACTGCAGAAAATATTGTTATTGAGGTGTGAAAAGCACGGGTGCTGCTTACCACGTAGAAAATAAAACAGAAACTAAAATCCTTTCAGGTGTGTGATGCCATGTATGTCATATGTGTTGACAGGGTTTAGTGGTAGAACAGGTGCTAGCTCACAAGTCACAATTTGCCCGGGTTTCTTATTGTTGCTTTACTGTTGGTGTCAAAGCCACATTCAGTAATAAGCGGGCTTGATCATCGTGTTTCAACGGAATTGCAGTGGCTTGTCAGAGACAGGGACTCTCTTGGCGCTCAGCTTGATGACACGTTTGCCACCTCCCCACCCTGGTAGCTGGCTGGTGACAGCAGGCGCAGTCCTCCACTGCTCGAAGTGGAACCGATGATAAATTGGGCTTTAAACTATTTTTGTTGCCCTTTTCACTTGATGACTTGATTTAAAACAAGTTACAATTTTTTTTATCCCCTTCCGAGATTTGTTGCATTTCTCCATCTCAATACTGTATTGATCCCCACCCAATTTAAAATTGAATCAACTCCTTCATAACACACATTCATAACACAAAGCACACAATATTTTTGCCAATTTAAATGATTGAATGATTGATGATTAAAATAATACCTTCAGCCCTTCCCGAAAAAAATACATGTGATTGTTGTTGTATGTATTTTAAGTCATTCACTACCAGACGATGTGCAAAAATGTGTCCACTCCAGTGCCAGGGTTTTTGTCACTTTCACTGAAATTGCAGGACTCACAGAATATTGAGTTTTAGGACTACATAAACATGAAACCTTGGACTCTCTTCTTTCATCATGAAAAAAAGAATTAATTCCTACATTATATGAGTCTGGAGTTAGCTGGGCTTGAAATGGGAGCGGCTGTACAAAAGGCAAATGCTGCCCCCTTGTGGGAGGGAAAAACATTTCCAGTGCTCTAACCAGCACCCCTCCGCAAGAAAAACTAAAACCTGAACAAATTCGGAAATGGCGCTCTACGTTATGCTTTTCACTTCCCGAATACATTCGTGAATGGCAGCGAATCAGTAAAAAGAAAATTCAATAATATTGTACTTTATACAAACATAGAGCAACGATAATTAAATAGAATTAAATATGATTCATTAAAAAAAACAGCTAAACTCCTCTTGAGGTCATCAATTTGTCACTATTCGTCACTCTTTATGATTTAGAGCAGTGGTTCTTAATCTTGTTGGAGGCACCGAACCCCACCAGTTCATCATATGCTCATTCACCAAACCCTTCTTCCAATGACTCTGCCTACTAACTGCAGTCTAGACTGAGGGGTGGACCTCTGTGGCGGAGCATCCACCGAACCCGAGACCGACTCACCGAACCCCTAGGCTTCAATCGAACCCAGGTTAAGAACCACTGATTTAGAGGCTAGTGGCGGTTATTTCATGTTCATGCTGAAGCATTTGTGTTCAACCAATTGCCTTAACACCATATACATTCAAAATAGCGTTGTTCATAACATCATGGAGCCTAAACGAAAAAAAGAAAACAAATCTACCCCTGAAGCTTCCATCAAAAATATCAAATATGATTTCCGTGCAGCTGCTTCCTTTTTGACACGACCGCCCACACACACTCTTGCACTAGCGCTGTTTTAAAATCTGTGGCAAATTTGAAGTTCGAATGAAAGCGGTGAGGGGCTTTTTTCTTGTCAGTTGACTGATTCAGTCTTGGTCGCTTCCTTATGCAACGACCAAGCCCCTTTTTGTGTCACTTCATCTGTACCGTGAGTTACAACTTGGTTGTAGAGAAAGGATGTGACTTCACTCTATTGTAGGTTTATCATATTCCTATTTTCCTTAATGTAGAAGCCGCCTGTAGTTTGGACAACTCTTTTGAGGATTGATTATTTCAAAACAGACGCGTCTTAGTGAAAATACACTTGTAGGCTGAGGTCGACCCACTGTCACGCGTGATGTCATGTAAGACAAGAATTCAGTTCAGTCAGCATCTGAATGATTAACTCATTCACTGCCATTCACACATTTCGTCTGGAATTAAAAATATGATATAGAGCGCCATTCCCGAATTTGTTTGGGTTTTGTTTTTCATTCTTGAGTGCTGATAAAGCGCTAGCCATGGCCCCCGGCAATGTTTTTTTTTCTTTTCCACAAGGGACAGCATTTCCCTTTTTTCCATGTTAGTGCTTTGGTCCAGCTTCAGCTGTTGTTAAAGCGCTATATAAACCAATATGTATCTATTGCATTGTATTTTGGTCAGTTGCCCCCATTTCAAGCTCATATTACTCCAGACCCATATAATTTCAGAATGAACTATTTTTGTCTGAAAGAAGAGAGTCTTAGGTTTCTAACGCTGTATTGAATGTTTATGTCGTTAAATCTCAATATTCTGTGGGTTCTGGAATTCAAGGGACAATGACAAAAACCCTGACACTGGAGTGGACATATTTTTGCACATGTCTGGTAGTGAATGAGTTCACCCATTAATCAATTAAATTGTTTCTTTCATTTTATTTTGGGACGCTGTTGCATCACAACAAGACATCACTGACCGCAAATATGAAAAGTGGCAAGGTAATCGTAAAATGATTACTCATTGCAGATGTGGTAATTATTATTACTATTCATGGAACGGGTGAAATAATCAAAGAATAAACTAATTAAACTCGACATAATCAAACTACATCCCACTTTAGTTGTAGTATAAACTGTAATTTCATTTGGAAAGCCCTGAAGAAACAACAGAATTTTGTTTTTAGGTACAATAATTCATGCTTCTCAGATGTCACTGCTTAGAATCATGTTCTCAGTGTAGGGGATTTCTGGAATTACTGTGTCATGACGATAACCTTGGCCAGACCGGCGAGGAAAATGTTTTTATGTGCTGCATGAATCATCACCTCGATGACAGGAGGTTTGGCTTACACCATGTCCGCTGTCAACCCTATGCACATTACTTGTGTTTTCCTTTGACATAGTGCATTTTTACAGTCACAGAATTGTGTCCGTCCCAACAGACCATGTCTTTTTTTATTTTTAGCTTTAGTCAAGTGCTCTGATTAAAAAAAAAAAAAATCCATCAGGCAGCCGTAGGGAGTGATGAAGTGACGTACATACGCTAGGTTGTTTGAGGTGATTGTAGTTAAAATAAATGAGCGAATCCAAGTCTTCTTTCATCAGTGATTCTGAGAAATCATGACTCAAACCTGCATGACGTCACACACAAGTCTGCTGCAAGCTAGCTTTGAAAGTCAACACCAGTCCAGTGACGAATACAGATATTGAGTCAATTATTGTTTTTTTTTTTTCTCAGACTGACACCGGTACAAGTATTCACACTTGAATCACTGACCAATACAGTACTGCCTCCTTCTAAATTTGAGACGATTTCAGTGGGGCAAAGTAAAGTGAACGATTTAGATGTAGAAATTTTGAAGGAAGTATTTGACAATTACAGCTAACCAACTATCGTCATGCAAAAAAAATCTAAAAGATGGTTGCTACCTGTCTAGTATTACGAGATAAGTGGAGAGAATGTGGTGGCTGTGTGGTTATCAACCCATCAATGTCTGTGTGGCAGAAAGAAAAGACTTGGAGGGTTTCAGGTCACAGAAGCCCCCCCAGTGTGGGCTTATAAAAGTAACAAGACATTTTGAAACATTACCTGAGTTGAATTGTTCGTATCACGATGACATGAGATTTACCCCAGGACAGGTCTAATAAAAATAAGGGAGCCTCTGGAGAAATGTAGGCCACACACGAAACAGTGTGACAGGGCTAATTATAAAGAGCTGCTGCTTTGGCAAAGCATCATTCCTTTATTTTGATTTCTTCTGCACGTCCATCTCAGAATTTAAAGGGTACCTCATTTTTGAATGTGATAGGGGGGTGAATTCATGGGTGCCCTGCAACTCCAGAATTATTGACGTCAGTGAATACCGGCACTAGCAAAATTCAGTGTCCATCTTCAGAATCAAAAGAAAAGCAGTCTGTAATAATCTGACAATCTTTCAAGAAATGGTTACTGTGTCAGAAGGAGTACAATGCGGGCAGACTTTGTGCAATCTCTAATCTTGTATATGTTGGCGTGTGCTAAAAAAAACCACAAACAAAACCGAGGCGAACCTGTTCTTGATAAGCGAGCGTGGATCAAATTGTGTCATCTACCAGTTACATTCCAATAAACAGGATTTCATATGTCAATCACATGTGCTGAATACTAAATAGTAGCCCGATTGAGGCTACTGATGGGAAGTGGCCATGTATGTATGTATGTATGTATGTATGTATGTATGTATGTATGTATGTATGTATGTATGTATGTATGTATGTATGTATGTATGTATGTATGTATGTATGTATTTATTTTGTGTGTATGTATTTATTTTGTGTGTTTTGATTATTCAGCTTTTTGATTATTCAGCTTTCAGCTTTTCATTTATATGGTTATTTATTTATTTTCTATCAATGTAGTTATTTATTTATCCATTTATTTATTTATCAATTTATTTATTCATCATTTAATTATTTGTGTGTGTTTATTTAGCTATTTTCATCTATATGGTTCTTTCTTTCTTTCTTTCTTTCTTTCTTTCTTTCTTTCTTTCTTTCTTTCTTTCTTTCTTTCTTTCTTTCTTTCTTTCTTTCTTTCTTTCTTTCTTTCTTTCTTTATTTTGTCTGAACGTACTCATATAAAGTGTTTTGCTGTGAATGCAAACATTAAAATCAGCATGCATGCAAAGCACTTGTTTAAATTCTGAGAGTGTTTGCAGAAACTAGACACTAGAGTGCAGTAGTTGACCACATGGACAATATAAACTGCTGTAAGTGACCAATTTATAATAATAATAACAATAATATTATTATTATTATTATTATTATTATTATTATTATTATTATTATTATTATTATTATTATTATTAACACTACTAATACCTTTCATTTATAAGCGCCTTTCAAAACACTCAAGGACACTTTACAGTCACAGGATATTTTTTTCTGCAGATGAGCAGTGGCAGCCACACGCGCCAGCGTTCACTCAACCCGGATTGTTTTGTGAACTATTCACGCATAGTGTGTTTTTGTTTCAGGCACAATACAGGCGCTGTATAAATAACACGAGGTGTTCAGCATAGCATGTGTTAACGACACCTACTTAACCAAAGCGTGATTTAGTTTATTCCAACATTGACCCTGATAGATCAAAAACAAGACAAGACCTAAATAATGTTGGTGTAAGACAGATGGAAAACACATGACTTCTTCGTGCAATTGCCAGCAAAATCATCCCAACGGCATTTTTGTGCTAATTCATATATTAAAAAGAAACACCACAGATGATTGCAGGAACTCTCATTTAACAAGCAGACATTCATCATCGGTGCACTCAGGGCTTTTTAATAATGTATCGTCATTCCTACCCCCAACCTTCCTTCCTCCTAAAACAAAGGGAAATAGGTGAATACCATCTCATAGTCACTCCTCCAAGGGGTGTTTACACCGTAATGACAAAGCCCTCGGTGCGTTTCAGTGAGGCAAATGCTATCTTGATTGAATCTTTAGCCACACCATCATTTTCACATACTTAAATTTAGCTTTCTCATGAGTATATGAAGCACAAACTCTAGTTCGTGACCTTTTTCTGACAGTTTTGTCCATTCTGTTAAATCAAGCTGCGTTAAACATTTGATGATTATATTTATAACTGATTTGGAGGACAAGAAAACCTACATTGTGCTTAGGTGTGTCACTTCCCTAAAATGGGCAATTGCTTATTCTCTACTTCTCCGCATCTGCTCATTGTCTATACTGTATTTTCCGGTGTATAAGGCACAACCAAAAGCCTTCATTTTGACCCTGCGCTTTATCCACAGGTGCGCCTTATATTTGAAATAATATTGAGCCACAACAGGTCTCGCAACTCTATCAGCAGCCACGACTCCATTTCCCCCTGTAGAAGAAATGGTGCGTAACCCCAGCCTCTATTGTAGCCACTTATAATGTGGTATGCCTTATATTAGGAAAACTTTTATATATTATTCATATATTATATTTGGAAAACTTTTGTCATTCATTGAAGGTGCACCCTATACTCCGGTGCGCCTTATATAAAATACACCATTCATTGGGCGTGCGCCTTATGCTCCATTGCGCCTTATATGTGGAAACAGTTTGAAAATACACCATTCATTGGGGGTGCGCCTTATACTCCTGTCTGTCTTATATATGGAAAAAGTTTGAACGTACATCATTGGGTGTGCGCTTTAAAACTCCGGTGTCCATTATATATGGAAAAAGTTTGAAAATACACCCTTCATTGGGGGTCCACCTTATACTCCAGTGCACCTTATATATGGAATATGTTTGAAAACACACCATTCATTGGGGGTGCGCCTTATACTTCGTTGCATCTTTTACACAGGAAAATACGGTACCTAGACTCACTTACGTGACTCAACGAGTTTTCTCTCTCAGATATAAGCCATCTCCCAGCTGATGAGCTTCATCGGATAGCGGTTCAATGCTCAGTTTTTGCGATTCCTAATGGAAGGTAAAAAAAAATCCATGTTGCACTGAACAAAGCCAAAGCCAGGTTGTTACTCATCTTTCTATTTTCTTCTTGCTCATCTTCATGAAGTGTTTTCAAAGCATTTCAAAAAAAAAAAATGCTTTCCTCTTCCCACATGGGCACCTCCACCGTCTCTCACCCGCTCACATAAATGAACAAGTCTGTTACATTGGAAAGCCTTTGAAGAGTTGAGTAGGGGATGAATGGCAGAGATTTTTACATTTCTCGGATCACTTTTTATTCTCATCTTCTGATTAGTATTCCAAAAAGAAGCTGAGAGGAGGAGGTGGATGAGACGGGGGCCGATGTGGACTGGTGACTGGAAAATTAGGGCTATTAACAGACACCCTTTTGCCCCCAGGGGGAAAGAGTGGAAATATTGGGGAAACATCGGATGGATGAGTGGATGCGCTTTGGGTCGGCGCAGTGGGGTGCGGGGAATATGTCGGTGGGACCATGGCGGATGTTGTTTTGATTGGCTGGTAAACTGCTGTGTGGCCTGATTACACACATACGCACACACACACACACTGCGCTCTCTGTAGCCTACGTGGGTGTTATCTATTAAATTGTCCTTTTAAAACAAAACAGCATAGCAATCTGTGGGTAAAAAAAAAAAAAACTAAGTGCAATCAAAAATGTGGTTGTGCACTGAAAATATGTGTACTTGTGTAAGGAAAAAAAAGCACATGGCAAGCACCTGTTTGATACGGCTGTCGATGTGTGCATAAAAGCTTCCGATGTGCTTCAAATCTAGAGCGGCTTTTATGGCGCACTACTTTGACTTAAATTGTTATTTATCAGAAAGGGAGTGTGAATACATCTCTTTCCTCAGGGAGTTGATGCTTTTAGAAATGGATAATAACCATCTGCAATTTAAATGTCGCTGCCTTTGCGTTAACAATGAGGCTGTGCCCGCGCACACAGAGGCAGTTGGAAAGTGGTGTTGAATTGTGACCTTTTTACATTATTCTGTCCTTCATGGGGTTACAAAGAGCCATTCAAGGAGTTTATCAGCAACCAGACAGTTGCACCTTACCTGGTTATGTGTATTGTGAGAGTCAGAGTTGATTGTCCCAGATTTCAGACAAAGGATTCATACAGTAGGTAAATGTATTTTTGATGAAGGGCCTGTCTGCTGTTTTCCGCTTCGCCTGGATGGCTTGTCCCTTTTTATAAATCTGCATGTGTGTGTATGTTTCTGTATTCTTCATAATATATGCTTATTTTTTTGGCACCTCTCATTATTTAACATAAACATATATCCCAAAATGCCTTGGGAGACATACCGCGTGTGCTTTCTCCAGCTGGCTCAAAAGAGCAGACAAAGAGCGATGCTCGGAGCCCGCTGCTGGTAGAGGTGGGGCAGACCAGGGTGAGGGGTGGGGGGTCCTCTTGTCAGCCTTTGTGTCCTAATTGAAGTTTTTAGAGGGTTTGACGCGGGGGAGGATGGTTGTTTGTGGCATGTGGCTGGGGTTTGAAGTGAGGCTTTAATATAGTCTCTGGTTTTGATGTTTGTTAAAGTGAGTATTCGGCTTGGTTTCGGGTGCATAATGGCAACATTTTATCAAGCTCACAAACACGTGTACTGTATTGAATTACTGCGAAGGTTCAGAAAGTTCACTGCCAAGACATGATAAAATAATCTACTGTAGGGAAATAATAGTTAAAGCCTACCAAACAGTACAACTTTGAACGAGTCTTCTCGGTTTGGCAACCAAATTATTCATAATTTAGAACGCAAAGCTTAGGTGATTGATATTTGTCACAGGAATTGACACCTTTTCTTTTTTTCTACCAAACCATTACTGTGACAGTCAACGTTTGGGAAGTGTCAACCACTATGTAATATCCCTTATTGTCAAATTCAGGACTGAAACGCGCCCATATCATTCCAATGTTTTTGTTTTTTGTTTTGGTGTGTGTGTGTTTAACATATTTAACAATTACATACTTACCCACTTTTTCTCCTCCATGTTCTTTATCTGTATGAAAACAAATATTAATCAGAAGTACATGTAATTATATGTATGTTTTCAGTCAACTGAAAATGTAAGAGTGAAAATCAGCTATTCATTAAAACAAAATAACAAAAACACACCAAACAAATTAGCAACCTGGAAAATATGGACCATAAATTAAACCCGTTTGTGTCGACACATGAGAAAAAGCACTTTAGATGTAATGCATCACCTCTGAATACCGGCTCTTCTTGAAGTCTGAGAGCGAAAGGAGAGCAAGAGGAAGGGATGCATGTGAGAGTGGGCCTGCGCTGGAGGAAGGGATGGAGGGAAGGAGAGGCAGAGAGAGAAAGAGAGAAAGGGAGAGAGTTAAGGAGAGAGAGAGGTAGACAGACTGAGAGGGTGAGAGAGAGAGTGAGAGCAAGCAAGTGAGATGAAGCGAGAGAGCGAGCGATAGAGAGAGGAAAAGGGCGGGAGAGAGTGAGAGAGAGAGAGAGAGAGATAGCTTCTTTTTTCCCCTAGCAACGGTTGGCTTTGGTTGTTTCCAGCCTGTTGTTTTTGCGCCCACTGTCACTGGTTTACACACACGCGCACACTCATACACTCCTTTGGCTCGCTTGTTCGTCTGCCAGTTGGACCCCCCCAGGGTGTCTCTTGACATTTCATCCGAAATTCATGTTGAGCTCTTTGCCCCGAGATGAAAGCTTTATCGCAAGGATAAGATTAGGAAGAGAGTGACGGCAAATAGCCGCAACTTCAAACAAGGCGGACGGAGCGGGAGAATAAGAGGGTGACTGACTGGGCTCCGGGGGAGAGCCAAGGAAGGGAGAGGTAAGGAGGATGGAACCCCTGAGTGCTCATGGCTTGCCTCGACTCTCCTGGATTGACACCCTGTATAGCAGTAGGTACCCGTTTATTTATCCCTCAATACATCACCTCCCATTTGTCTTCTCCATCTCCTTCTTCCACTACACGGGTGTTCGTTTGTCTTACACTCCACCTACATCCATCCACTCCTCACGGCAAAACACTTTTTTTTTACAGAATTCCAATTAGTGTGCATTACTGTAGTTGTCTATAACAACCCTACAGATTCGTTTATCCCCGATTCCCAGTTAGTGCTAACATATCATTCCTCCTGGCACTTTGCTGCCAAAAGCAAGGCACATTCTGTTGGATGTTGAATTTTTAATCCAGCCCTTGTTGCTCTGACCGGTGTGCTGTTTGGCTGACATATTTCGTATACTTGGCTACATATCGGCGGTTCTTTCACATCATTTGTGAGGAGTGATTTCCTTCTCCTAATTCCCCCCACTTTGCCTCCAGATTTAACTTGAACGCGTTTTGAGTGAACTGATGAATAGCTTCCTGAAGAACTGTGCCCGATAATAACAAATGGAGACATACATTTTTTTAACTAGAATCTCGTGTCGCATTTTAGCCAAAGGTCAAATCTTAGTCGATTATTACATCTTTTAGTTCGCTGACGAAGCATCTTGGATAAGAAGCGAAACGTCCGACACCTTCAAAGAAGTACAGATGACGGCTGAAGAAACTTTTCATCGATATAATTGTATATAATATATATTATTGTATACTATTTCATGGATGCAGTGACATTTTAAGCCATAGTAAGTGGCCCTCTACATCCAGCCTTGTGTTAAATTATGCACATTTTGAGATGATTTTTTTTTTTGTTTTGACAATGGTATTCATCATTTCTTTGTTTGGAAATCAATTTGCATAATGACTAGGATGATTTATTTTAATATTAAGATTCTGTATATATCACCGAAGCAAAATTGTCGGTTTTCTGTATAAATCACACACATTGACACAAAAAAACAACAATGAATGATTCATTGTCCCTGATTACCCTTCTGCCTAGCCTTCTATTTGAGAGCTTTTTAAAAAAAAAAAAATAGTAATCATTGCATTGAATTGCTTTGCATTGCAGCGGCAGTCCAAATGAGCATCATTGCATTTAATGGCTGTACTATTTTGGGATTTTGCTATTTTTGTTCCAGTATGGCTAATAAAGTCCCAACGTGTAATGTTCTAATTCACACTTTAAAATATATTAGAGGCTGGAAGTGAACAATAGAAAGTAAATTCTTAGCATTACAATAGCCTTGACTATCCAAGATCTTATGAATCCCACAGTCTTGAGTGCACCTGACATTTCATCCTCCTTTTGACATCCACACCTCCTATATCACATACACGTGCCTTTATCGCTGCGTCTTCAACAGACCAGAATGATAGAATTACCCAACTGGCTCTTAGCTTCTCATAGCTCCTCTTCAGACTTCCTCTGTTCTGTTATGTTGGCCCTGAATCGCTTTGTGGAACATGACTCCAGTGTGGTTGTAAATGGTATGTTGCAGTACTTTAATACACTTCCTGAAACAAAATGTATGGACTAAAGACACGTCTGTTGTAGATTTCCTGCTGTGTGGTGCAAGTTCCATCCGTGCAGCATTTATGGCTCCATCTTAAACCGTGACCACACATCTCTAAGTCGCTGTGTAAAGTGATCTATCACTTATTTGCCAAACCACTATGTGTGGTATGAACAAACATGCTGCAGTACAGTATGCTTACATCAGAGCAGAGAAACATTTTAGAATTATCCTAGGTCAAAACATCAGAGTTGTGTGAGATTATTTTTAACTCCTTCTGTGCCATTCCTGAATTTATTCGGGATTTGAAAAGCCTGACGTGGAGTGCTATTCTCGAATTTCTTTGCGTTTAAGTTTTTGCCAATGTTTTTCCCTTCCATCGCAGGGGCGACATTTTCCTTTCGTCCATGTTAGTGCTTTGTTACAGCTTCAGCTGTTGTTAAAGCACTATATAAATGAATATGTATTGCATTGAATTTTGTACACCCACACCCATTTCAAGCTTAGATAACTGCAAACCCATATAATTTAGGAATTAACTCTTTTTTTCTGATGAAAGAAGAGTGTCAAAGGTTTCTCATGTTGTATTGAACGTTTATGTAGTTCTAAAACTCAATATTCTGAGGGTCCTCCATTTGGAGTGAAAATGACAAAAACCCTGGCACTGGGAGTGGACACTTTTTTTTACACGTCACCTGGCACTCAATAGTTAACTTGGGAACCTTATAATTCACAAGCATTCTATGAAACAAGGCCCCGCTAATTAACGGGAGATTCACTGTTTAGTCAGGTGTGTAATGTCTGGATAAAAGGTGTGTGGTAATTTTCAGTAGTGCTGAAATACTTAATCAAATATCTTTCACCCCATTTTCTGTGTTTTTCCCCCTACTTTTGGGTGCTTTTCCCAATGCCTCTTTCCAATCTCACTCCGAAAGTCCTTTTATACCAACACTAAATATTTTCCAGGGGATGCCAAACCTTTGTCAATAGCCCATCATCTGTGATAAATGCGGCCAACCTCACTGCTGCTCCTGGCTGACTTTGACCCAGTCCTAGTTCTGTCTCTAAGTGTTTAATGTTCGCAGTTATTTGGCTGGCGTGGCTGACGTGACCTGCGACTGCAAACAGACCCACAGAAAGCATTCTGAATAGCATCCCAGCAGAGCCACGGCCAAACATTCATCTCACCCCACAAAAATCAATTCGGAACAAATCACTCATGTCTGCTATTCAATTCCCGCCTCATTTTTTTTGCAGCCCATTGCTTTAAACTTGATGGCATCACCAATGAGCGCAGATCATCATCTCATAGTGTTATATTTCAATTATGGACACAATAATCCAAACCTTTTAATCTTAACTCATTCACTGACAGACGATCTGCAAAAATGTGTGTATTCCAGTGCCAGGGTTTTGTCATTTTCACTCAAATTTCAGGACCCACAGATTATTGAGTTTTAGGACTACATAAACATTCAATGCAGCATAAGAAACCTTAGAGTCTCTTCTTGCATTAGAAGAGTTTATTCAAAGTTATATAAGTCTGGGTTACCTGAGCTTGAAAAGTGGGCGGCTATACAAAATACAGTATAATACATCCATTGGTTTATATTGCGCTTTCACAACAGCTGAAGCTGTAACAAAGCACTAACATGGACCAAAGGCAAATGCTCCGTCCTCGTGGAAGGGAAAAACATTGCCAGAGGTCTGATTAATGCTTTATCAGCACTCTCCCCCCACAACAAAAACAAAACCTGAACAAATTCGGGAATGGCGCTCCACATCAATTCCCGAATAACTTTGGGAATTGCAGCGAATGACTTCAAAATAAATCCGAGCTAGGTTTAATGTCAATTTGTGGGACTGAAGTTCCATACTTATGACATAATGCATGCAGTTGCAAGTTGAAATTTAGTATAGATTGTCATTTAACCCATGCCGTGATTGCACTATAATTTTTTTCAGCTCCATCTTCTCACATCCATTATACTGATCAATCGAAGAAGCAAAGTCTCAGTGGTTGCTATAGAAACAGATATTCAGGTTGTTTTTACACACTCACATACACACACACATACACGTACACATTCACATACGCACGCACACACACATACGCGTGCACACGCACACACGCACACGCACACCCACACACGCACACGCCGCAACCCCAATGGAGAAAGTATTTTGTCATCCCAAAGCAGTTATGTAATACCATAATCTGGACTGCCGCTTTCTGCTTTGTCTTTTAGCATCTTCCTCACTCCCATTTGTCCTTTCTTACATAATCCAGTATGACGTCAAATCATTTTTTTTTTCACAAAAGAAGGGAAAGCTGAAAGGAAACGAAGAAGAAAAGAATATTTTAAACATTGTGGGGAAAATGCTGACAATTTTGTGTATATTTTAAAATGTATTCAAAACATTTACCATAAAACCTAATTGATTCTTCCATGTCATGTGCCACCTCAACACAAACGTTTTTCCATCGAGATTTAAATAAAGGCTTCTGAAAAGTATCAATCAAGAGGATTATTATCTATTCAAAGTCTGAATTGTTTTGAGATCTCACTTGATCAGTGCAGGAATAGGTGCAACATGTTACGATAATTCAGAACATCCCCTCCACAAGGAGTGTGAGTGCTGTTTAAAAATAGTGAGGGGCATATGTGGAACAAAATCAACATTCTAATGCTGCTCCATCTTGTGGACTCTCTGCCAAGATGATACGCCTCTGAACCGAGGCTGTCAGGGTTCATTCAGTGACAACCATATGAATAATAGATGTTTCTTTTCACTCAGCTGGCTGTGTCCTTATCCTTCTGTGAAAACACACAGCAAATAAAATCATTTGTGTGACTGTTCTGCTAAATTAATTTCAGAAATATGCTGTGTTTGTTATGCTTTTAATTGTTCCTGATGACATCTGTGAATATGTTTATTTTTCCTGTTGAATACACAGTGCAGTCAAATTAAGTGGGTTCTTTTATATCTTGTGATTGCTAAGTTGCCGCCTTGACCTTTTCCTCTTCCGAAGGCAATTTGTGTTTTAATTTTTTTAACAGCCGTGGCACTGACTATAATTTTGAAAAAATGTTGACTATACATATGGCGTCCCATTTGCTAATTTAAAAAAACAAGTCCGATAATTAAATGGACCAAAAAATATATATACACCTGTATATAATAATTGTTCAGGAAAAATAAACCAGTAGTGATACTGTCAATTCAGTGTTAACCAATTAATGGCCTGAAGAACGACATGGGAGCAGCTCCTCAAGGCACCATATTTTGTTTAATGTTACACGAGCATTGGCCAAAAAAAAACAATACAGTGATTTACTCTCTTACTTATCCCCAGAGTCTATCAAGGTCAGCTGATCAAATGCTCTTCACAATTACAAACGTTTTCGAAGAGGATGAAGTCAAAATCTTTGTTCTTGATCATCTTCACAAGTTTCTCAATGGCATTTTTAATGTTCTATCTCCACATCGGTGATGCTCTGGAAGTCCTTTGTTATGCCTGATGTTAGAGGGTGTGTCATGTGTCTGTGTATTTCTGCTGTTGTGATGATCTTTGGGGGAATTACACTGTGCCCTCAGGGACTGGGGCACCGTGTGTGCTTTATATTATGTTCGATGGCAGCCATCGTCAGAGGTTATCATCGTAACCGCCAACCATCTTCTTTTGCCATCCATGCCATGTTCCAATGGGCCAATGGGCTCATAGGAGCATCACCCTTCCCGACCAATGGCGCAACCAACGTGTTTCCATGCTCGTGGAAGGCAAGCGCCTTGATTAAGTATTCAGGGTAGTCGAGCGGAATGAAGAAGATCGGAGAGGAAAGAGCGATGGGGGGAGGGGGGGGGGGTTGATAGAGGGAGAAAGCAAGAATCCGCTTGAGAGAGATGAGGCTATTATAAGTTGAGAGTGTTGATGGATGCCTTGGAGCAACATTCAGATGGTCTCATGTGACCATTCACTGGTTTTCTTAAAAAATGACTGAAATTCATAACTACTGAAATAATCTTCTTGTTTTCCTTTTGGCTTTTCCCTTCAGGGGTCTTAGGAAATCACAGATCTAAATTCTGCTCTGCAAATATTTGGGGTTGCATTCTGCTAGTTGAAGATTTGAAGATTGATGGCCTCAGTGTAGCTTGGCCTTCTGTTGCCCGCAATTTGCCCTTTCTATCACGGTCAGGCATCGCTGCTTGCATCCGGACTGGCTGCTCACGCTAGAAATTTCAGCTGCATCAAGGTTCAGTTTCCTTTGAAGTAGTATAAAATGGATGGATTATAGATGGCGTCATGTCAGCATCCTCTAAGTCCCTTCTTTATTTTTAAGTGACCACTTAACCTTCATCTTTGTCGATGGAACACGCTCAAAATCAATAGTGCGATACGTATACACGGCTGTTCCTTTCTGTGTATTCAGTGCACTAACAAACTCATACCAGGAGAGCTTCTGTCTGTACACCTTTCCTTGAGTGATTGGTTATATTTAATAGATAGGCTTCTAAAGACAAACAAATTTCCTCTTTTTTTCTTATTATTTAAGACTCTCTTTGCTCCAAATCAGTAGTTAACAAGGTCAAAATAAATGAAATTTAAATGAGTAACAAACACAATAAATAAATAAATAAATAAATAAATAAATAAATGGATGGATAGATGGATAGATACGTGCATGTGCGCACACACACACACACACACACACACACACACACACACACACACACACACACACACACACACACACACACACACACACACACACACACACACACACACACACACAAAATCTCATCTCATTTTCCGTACTTATTCCTACACACACAAATCAAGCAGTGGAAAACAATAACTGGTGGTCTTATACATAAATAAGATACATAGGCTAACTCTTACGATTAGCATTGGCTTCTGATTTCCAAAGCATTCATTCATTCATTCATTCATTCATTCATTCATTCATTCATTCATTCATGTGTGTTTGTATGCATTTATGTATTTTTTAAATTGCGCCTTAATAATGACTGTAAAGTGTGAGTTTTGAAAGGCGCTTATAAATAGCATTATTATTATTATTATTATTATTGCTAAAGAAAGGTTGAAATGTTTGGGTCATCTTGGGCAGCTGTTGTTAAAGTGCTATATAAATCAATATGTATTGTATTGTATCTTTTGTTTGTGATGATGTGGCCAACGAACACTTAGTCTTACAAATACGAATATCACCACTATGATTGATTCAACCCAGGTGGATGTCTGTGCTGTACTGAGTGCATTTTGAATTTTACTCTCCTTTTTAACATTACAGTTGAGCACCCGGGTTCTACACATTTTCATGATATACTACAGGACACTCTGCTCTTGGTGTCATCTTACTTCTGCCTAGTGTTCAAATTGAGAGAGTGAGTGCAGTGAGACAGAGCAATCATCAGTGGCGTTGCCCTCAGGGTTTGGCGACAAATGCTTTAATTTTAATACATTCCCTCATTCTTGTTCTCCTGTGCACAGTTTGAGACCGTTTCCATTAGCGCTGCAAAATGACTGTGGTATCGATGCCCACACGCTAAATCTGCTGAACAGCACAGACTGTGCTCTTTGTGGGCGTTTCCTTGCTTGTAATAGCTCTCGCATGCCAATGATTGTTCTAACATACCGTCTCACAAACAGTTGGATACAGATGAGGTCTAGAAAGATGAAATGGTGTTACAGTAATGAATAAGAACTTGAATGCTCTTGGACAAGCAGTGGTTCTCATCAAAAGAACAACTGGCTTATAACCAAGCATTGGGATTTCAAGTAACCAATTACAATGTACAGCTACTGGCTGCCATGGGGTTTGGGCTGCCCATTTCAGGGGGGTAAAAGCAAATCATGCGTGGAATAGGTTGTCTTATCTCTGTCTACCTCCAAACATATGGCACATGAAGATAGTTGTTGTCGAAATGTCATTTACTTGAAGAGGTGTTTCAGTCCTGTCAGTACCAGTACTTCCTTGAATGGTCCTCACTCTGCCATCCAATGTGTGTGTCACAATATCTTATTGACCTCTGAAGTGCACTTAGCATATTTCTATAAAAGCTCTGTAGGTAGGCCATGATCACCTCGATCATGAGGGGGAACTGAATGCAGATCTCAAGTGCGGGTCTATTTCTGAGGTTGTCAAAACACTGCTTCAAGCAATCTAATCCAATCACTTGGATTATCGTATAGAATCCAATCCAATGCAAGAGCTGTGTCATATAAAATCATGTCTCTACAAAGATAGCATTATCAAATTTAATTGAGTGTCAAATGAGTGTTCACTATTTCATTGGTTTGCAATGTTGGTGGCATTCTACTCATATATTTCCATTGCCAATTCAGCAATATGACAGTGTCATCATAGTCAAAATAGTTAAGTTTGAGGTATTGCAGAAAACACATATAAACTACAGTCAGTGTAATTAACATTTTGTTTAAAAAACATTGTCAATCAAGACTAAGCATTATTGTGTATTTAAATGCATATTTTAAAAATAACCTGGTTATTTTTTAATATTATTTTAACTCATTCACTGCCAGACGATGTGCAAAAATGTGTCCAATCTAGTGCCAGGGTTTTTGTTTTTGTCATTGTCACTCGAATTCCAGGACCCACAGAATATTGAGTTTTGGGACTACATAAACATTCGATGCAGCGTTAGAAATCTTCGACTCTCTTCTTTCATCAGAAAAAAAGTTAATTCCTAAATTATATGGTTCTGGAGTTATGAGCTTGAAATGGGGGTGGCTGAACAATGCAACACATCCATATTGGTTTATATAATAATAATAATAATAATAATAATAATAATAATAATACATTTCATTTATAAGCACCTTTCAAAACTATCAAGGTTATACAGTGCTTTAACAACAGCTGAAGCTAGAACAAAGTGCTAACATGGAAAAAGAGGAAAGGCTGCCCCCTTGTGGAAAAGAAAAACATTGTCAGAGGCCATGGCCTGCTCTTTATCAGCACACAAGCATGAAAAACTAAACCGGAACAAATTCGTGAATGGCGCTGTACGCCATATTTTTAATTCCCGAATAAATTTGTGAATGTCAGTGAATGAGTTAATATCATATTATTTCGTACCCGAACTTGGATAGTTTCCTTGCAAAATATGTACAATTCTTACTCAATGTTCCCTGTGTTTGAATGTCTCCCTGACTGTTTGTGTCGGTTTGAGTGTGGTAATACCACGTTTGTAAATGAAGGTTTTATGTGCCAATATTTTGAGAATGATCGCTGCCAAAATGTCCTGTGGGGCAGGTGGCCTGCAGTATAAATGTACTGCTTTAGGTCCACTAATATTACTTGCGGCTATTTGTTTTCCACTTTTGTGTGTGAGAGTGACATGTACATGTAAATCTGGACTAGGGCCAAATGAGGAGTGTCCCACCCTTGCCCAACTTTGATTGGCTGAGACCATGAAATATGTCACTTGATGAATTAAAGAGTCAGACTTTGATGCTTTGTGAGTCAAGGAGGCTGCTTGCATTTGATTGCAATCTCTGATTTTTTTTTCATTTGCACCATTCTGCAGTTAGGGTAACCGCATGGCCAGGTTTGTCACACACTAGACTAGAGCCTTGCCAAATATTTAGAAAAGCTAGCGTGCATGTTTTTGGTATGTGTGAGGAAGTCGGAATATCTGGAAAAACCTCTGCCAGCATGGGAAGAGCGGCAAATTCTCCACATGAAGGCTGGAGCCGAGCTGATACAAGATGTGAGATTAAACATCCTAACCACTTTTTCAAAATGTTAGCAGTTCGGGTGTCAAGCTATATTTTTTGACCAATGAAATAGGTATCAATATAAGGCCTAATGATTTGACACGAAATAGATATTGCTTAAAAAACAGTACAATTTGATGTGATAAAGGTTTTTGATAAAGTGCTAAATGGTGCTGAACATATTCAATATTTTCTTATGTGGGACCCCAAAAAAACATACAGAAGTATGAAACTTTTATATTCAGCCATTCATTATTTTAGCCACTTTTCCAAACATGGGGCGCAGGCATACTGGACCCTCTCCCAGCTGTCTTCAGGGCAGTTGGCCGAGTGCATCCTGAACTCTACTGTTTTTGCTCAAATATCATCACAACCTATCCTATCCCAAATGTTCTTGT
This sequence comes from Hippocampus bargibanti, assembly GCF_051943395.1. NCBI lineage: Eukaryota > Metazoa > Chordata > Actinopteri > Syngnathiformes > Syngnathidae > Hippocampus > Hippocampus bargibanti. The sequence continues at coordinate 6,792,985 of NC_142749.1, read as the reverse complement.
CTACGATCACTGTGAATTATGCAAATGGCAGATTTTTATTTTATTTGATGATTACTTGGGGCTGGTCTGCAGTCATTGTCCTGTCAGACGGCCTGGTGCCGGACATTCTTGGCACTGTGATGTGTGACAGTCTGTCGTCCCACTAGTACCAAAGCAGCTCAATCCATCTCAGCCAACAGTGTAAAAAGGGCAAGGGTGTTTTCCTCACTGGATTCAGTTCAGCTTGTGTATATTTGGTCAGCATTCCAATGAACTGACCAAGCATCTAATAAAAAAGAGAAATGCTGTAGAACTCAACTGCTACTGTCTTCTTATCTGGATTTTGACTGTAACCAGAAACTCTCAACCCT